>NW_024377472.1:0-18982 GCF_016835505.1 Polypterus senegalus
AGTCTTGTTCTGCATCGAAGATATTTTGACTTGTATTGACAAAAAGTTCACCCTCAACCAATTTGAAATGCCAGTACAATTTCTATAGTGGGCCTGACTTTCCAGGAAAGGTAATGAATGATGCAAATTTTAGTCCTGAAGTCAGGAAATACAGTATGCAAAGCACAAAATTGGGGTGCAAGCTACACTTTGATTTGCTTTTATTACTCTTGATGGGCTATTACAACATTACAACTGAAATGATAAAGAATATAAAGTGCTTGCCGAAACAGGACTCTCTTAATTATTTACGTCTGCACTAATTTTGGTGGCTCACTAAGCCCTAACTAATGCAAATGTGAAGCTTCTATTGTTTGTTAAAGTTCACCTGACTAGTGTAACAGGTTCAGAATTCTGTATTATTATGAAGAAAAACCTGTGTGTATGGACTGTTACATGCCAAACTGTACAGCAGTGCTAGAATCAGCTTAAAAAATAGGAATATATTTTTGGATTTATTGAAATGATGCCTGTGAGTGAATATTATTTTGTTATATGAACACACTTGATTTATTACTGTTTGGATTTTTTATGATATACTATCCTCAGCTATACCTGTATGTGCTACGTACTGTATGAGAAAATCTGCTTAAAACTCAAATTAAATTTATATTTGATTTATGTTCCTAATACTTGTAATTCTTACAGGCATGTCTTCTTTTAGTAACAGAAAAAACAATAAAAATGCTGTTCTAAAATATTTATTATTATTAATAATAATAATTTATTCTTATTCTAAGACACTAAAATCAATATTTATTTAGCTAAAAATAGCATTTTCACTATGTCTTCTACTCATAACAGATATACCAACTAAAGGTTATGAATAAACCTGTAAAGCCATTAATTCTCAGCCTATGACTTTATAATAGTGAAAGTAAGGCTCTGCTTCAACTGCTGCTAGAAATGAGACAGATGTTGGCAGTATGGATTCATACTTCTATTTATCTTTCCATTATTGCAATCTATTTTGTGTTTTCTAATACAGTAAGCAAATACATTTCTTTAACTTTCAACCATTAAAAAGACTATTTTTGGAAAAATATATTTTGTACAGATATATATATATATATATATATATATATATATATATATATATATATATATATATATATATATATATATATATATATATATCACTAAGTCTCAATAGTTTTAGAACACCTCAGTTTTATTGAAATGTTCAAAATTTAATAGTTTCAGTGTACTCTGAAGTTAAACTATAGAACAAGTAAACAATTAAATATAAGAAATGAAATCATAAAATTGCTTGGTTTAATAGAATTTAATCAAAATGACTCATCAAAGTAACCAGCTTTTGCAGTTATAATAGCTGGAACATATTTATGAGCATTCTTTCTTCAAAAAATAAAATATTGTTTGGAAATTTCTTCCAAGATTGTTCTCATATGCATGTTTGCAGTTGTAGGCTGATTTGCTTTCACCCTTCTGCTCTAACTCATCCAAAACCAGCTTGATGGGGTTTAAGTTTGAAGACTGAGTTGGCCATTCCTTGATTCAAGCCTGCCATCTTGTTCTTTTCTTCTAAGGTAGTTTTGACACTAGCCTGAAGGTATACTTTGGGTCATTACCATGCTGAGGATAAACCTCTGACCAGTTATGCATAGACAAATGGGCATAGTCTCTGATTCTGCTTCAGAGACTATCAAACTCTCCTCCATGCTTGGCAGTTGGTGTCACACACTGTAGGACCATCTATTCTGCTAACTGTAGATAGATAGATAGATAGATAGATAGATAGATAGATAGATAGATAGATAGATAGATAGATAGATAGATAGATAGATAGATACTTTATTAATCCCAAGGAAATTCACATACTCCAGCAGCACATACTGATAGAAAAATCCTTCTATATAAAAGCGGTGTTATTGTCCTTCCATCCGTGAGTGCTCCTAGGGGAGTTTCACACCGCGCCGTCCATTTTGCAATGCACGATGGGATTTGAGTTTCGTTTTTCAGGTAAAGATGATTTTCTACTCCAGACTGTGCGATATCTTCTTCTTTTCTTACTATATAAATGCGGTCGGGATTGTCCTTCCGTTCAGTGAGTGGAAATCGTAGCGCATTCCGCTTATCACGAACTTACTACTTGCAGCTTCGATGCAGCGACATGATGTGAGCAGAGTTCTGGTGCTCCCATCGTTCTTCTTGCTTTTTATGTCGCGATGCGCTGGAAAATAGACAAAATTATGTCTCTGGAAACAATTAATGTTGATGGAGTACAAATGCCTCACTGCATAGTAATATCAGGGGTTCAAAGGCGACCTTAATATGAAAAAAGTTTAAATTTTATCACAAAATAACTAGAAACTACGAGTATTAAAGTAATACGCTCAAATAAAATATAACCAAATTAATAAGTTTGAATAAAATATCAAATTGATCTACATATGAATTGCCTTAAGAAGTGAGTCAACTTAAAAGTCGCCTTAAAAAGGCGGGTCAGCCTAGTATTAAATTAAAGAGTGATAAGTCTGTCAAATGAGCAGAACAGTGACAGCAGTCTGTCGCTAAGGCTGCTCCTCTGTCTGGAGATGATTCTGTTCAGTGGATGCAGTGGATTTTCCGTTATTGACAGGAGTCGCTTAGTGCCCGTTGCTCTGCACGGATGTCAAACTGTCAGCTCTGTGTCTACAATAGAGCCTGCCTTCCTCACCAGTTTGTCCAGGTGTGAGGCATCCCTCTTCTTTATGCTGCCTCTCCAGCACACCACCACGTAGAAGAGGGCACTTTCCCACAACTGTCTGATAGAACATCTGTAGCATCTTATTACCAAATGTTGAAGGGCGCCTGCCTTCTAAAGAAGTATAGTCGACTCTGTCCTCTCTTACACAGAGCATCAGTATTGGCAGTCCACTCAATTTATCATCCAGCTGCAATCCCAGGTATTTATAGCTCTGCACCTCTACACACAGTCACCTCTGATGATCATAGGCTCCATGAGGGCCTGGGCCTCCTAAAATCCACCACCAGCTCTTTTGGTTTTGCTGGTGTTCAGTTGTAAGTGGTTTGAGTGCACTCATTTAACAAAGTCCTTGATTAGTTTCCTATACTCCTCCCCCTGCCCACTCCTGATGCAGCCATTGATAGCGTGTCGTCTGCAAACTTTGATGGTATACAAAAAAGCCTAAATAAATTGTTGAATTCAATATTTGATTCATCAGTCTTGACTCTTCAGTGATGCACCAGGGTGGTTTTCACCCAGGCAAGCCTTTATTTTTTTTTTTTGCAATTTTGTTCCCTTTTTTCCACTGTCCCCAACCTTAAACCAGAACTCAAGTTTTCCCCACGTTGAAAGTGCAGCATTCAGGGGGGTGTCTCGCGAAGCTCTCAGAAATATTTCTTCTGATTTTTTTGGCCCTTTGGGACCTGCCAGGCCTTTTCTATCAGGTTTTCCCCAAACCCTTTGATGATATTAAAACGCTCACTGAATCTTGGTTTTTTAGTTACTCAAAAGTAAAGACCCTTCAAAGGCTTAAATGGCTCCCAAACTGCCTTTTTTTTTATTGAGTATATTTGAATTTAAAAAAAACAAGTTGCAACGTTTTTTCCAACACTGCCTTTATCAGACAGAGGGTTTGGGGAAAAAATGATAAAAACACCGGGTTTTTTCATCAACTTAAAGGCAAAATTTGACTTATTTGATAAATTTATTAACATTACTTTTTCTCTGAAAAGTATTTTTTATAAAATTTTTGAAAATTACATTATTTTTAGCATTTTTAACCAAATTTTTTTTCTTCTTGGGATACGTTTCCCTTTTGTACCATTTTTGTTCTTCTTTAATGGTAAATTTCCCAAAAAAAAACGGGTATTGTTTTTTTTTGTGTTTTTTAAAATTTTTGACCGAATATACAAAATTTATATTTGGATGAGATGGGGTGGGATTTGGGGGGGTTTCCCCATCATTTTAAGACATCAGTTTCCTAGAATATATTAAAAATAAGTTCTTACACCTTCAACTCTCCTTCATGTTTGTTTCCCAAATTTTTTTATGTTTTCAAATTTCCTTTTTTACCCTATTCCAAAAGCTAAAACAGTGAAATTAAAAGTCGAAACTGAACTGCAAAAACAAATTTAGCCCCATCAGAAAATTTAAAGCTAAAAAACAACCAAACTCAGACTCTCATGAACATTAATCAATTTCTTGACTAAGATATCAAATAATGGACTTTGAAAAATGGTGTTGATTAAATTAAAATATTTATTGTTTTAACCAAATCCCCCCTTTCTTGGATAAAATATTAAATTTAAATGTTTAAAACCCATCCCGGATCCTTTTAAAAACATAAATGTATCATCCCAATTTTTTAACCCCAAAAGGCCCAATCTTAGTGAATACTATTACATTTTTTAATCAAAAACGCATTAATAAGTTTGCGTCTATCATTCAAACCCTCTCCTTCTTTTTTAGCTTGTGTGTGTACAGCTCTTATGTTCCCAATAAAAATATAAATTTCTTAAGAGTCATACTTTGTGTATGATAGTGACCTAAACAAATGTATTGTTTGTTTGTGAATAAAAGTGATGATAGATGATGATAGAAGATGATGATAGATGATAGATAGATAGATAGATAGATTTTTTAATCCCAAGGGAAATTCACATACCCCAGCAGCAGCATACTGATAAAGAAAATTTTAAAATTTAAAAGGGTGATACAATGAAGGTATCAGACAGACAATGATTTTGTATCTAAATTAACTATTAAAATTTAAAAAATATAATAAAATTTTTTTCCCCCCCGGGTTGGGAATTGAAGAATTTTTTTTATTTATTTGTGTATGATATCAATTTTTATATTATTTTTATATCTGTTTTCTTTAAATTTTGGGTAGATGGTATGTCAAACAATTCCTCAAAAAGAAGAAAATAATTTTAACGGTCACAATATTTGAATTTGGGGAAAAATTTTTTCAAAAAGGGTTTAAGAAAAATATAAATTTTTAAAAAGCAAAGGAAACGAAAAATCGATAGTGGTTTAATATATATTTTGTTTTCTTTCAAGCACTGCTTAGTTTGAATCATAAAGACTTCCGGGGGTTTTTTTGTTTCAGTTGGAAACTCCCTGAACACATAATCTGTCTGTTAACCATTTTTAAAGGGGAAAATCGCCCTTTAAAATCACATGATCAAACAAATGATATATTGTGGACATTAGCTTTTCTGTTTCCCTTCCCAAAAACAGACCTCCGGACCGGGTTAAAAACACTAAGAAAATTTTAATTATTTTCTTCTTTTATCGGCCCCCAAACACCCCCCACTAATATAAGTAAATAAACACAATAATAATTTCAATTCCCTTTTTTTTTTTTTTCTCCCACCTCCCACAAACTTTCTCCCCCACCCAACTCTGGCTCCTGGGTCTTTACCTCCATGGTTTGGGGCCTTTCCGGTCAGATGGAGAAATTCGTTTTGTCAGCCTGGGTACTTCGGTTTTTTCCTCATGACTTGACTTCGCAGCCTATTGAAAATAGAAGTTCCCCGTCTGATTTTAATGTATGTCTGGTGCCCCCGGTGGCTGCCCCCCCATCCTTCCTGTGGACCCATCCAGTATATAAAATATACTGTTATCAATAACCCAAATTTAACATAAAACAAACGATGCAGTTTTTCAAATCACGTTTTTTACACGACAGAAATATGTGGGGAATAGTAACCAAAATAGCTTTTTAGCATATTAACATAATAAAAAAAAAAGTAATATTAGCCTCATTTTAATTCAACATCCAAAAAATAATTCCATATTTCACATACCCCATTAGGTTGCTAAAAAATCAAAATATTGCAGTTCTCAAGTAAAAAATGGAAAATACAGTATAATTCTATGTCATGTTTAAACAATTCCATCAAAAACAAATAAAAAAATGTATATGATATAAAAAATAAGC
The DNA here is from genome assembly GCF_016835505.1 of Polypterus senegalus. Taxonomy (NCBI): domain Eukaryota; kingdom Metazoa; phylum Chordata; class Cladistia; order Polypteriformes; family Polypteridae; genus Polypterus; species Polypterus senegalus. Next base: position 5,955 of record NW_024377472.1, read on the forward strand.
ATATATAAAAAAATAAGTTGAAGCCATATAAGCAATAGGCCAGGCAAAGTCAGATGCTGCCAATATGTGTGCATAAAAATCCTAATACATATTATGTTCATAATCAAAAAGCCCTATGGAAATCAATAATATAAACACAGAAATTTTTTATGAATACAAAGACAGTTCAAATCCAGTGTTTTAAAGGTGTGGGTCTCTGGGCCGGGGAGCTCATTTGTGCCTGCTGTTCTGAGTAGTAAGATTCCTCAACCTAGACTTATTACAATACCAGACACAGTGAAAAGGCTGACCAATTATGCATCTCTATTTTTTCACACTTCTATTCAGGAAACCAAAATTCTCTTTATGCTCCTGCAGTGTAGTCCTGGTGCCATCTTGCACCACCAGACATGGGAAGCAGCTCTGTATTTACAAATTAATATTAGATATAAGGAATTTTATATGAATGGGGCTACTATTATACATAAGTTGTACAATTACTATTACAACAAAAAAATTTAAATTTTTTTAATTTTTAATTATTTGTTTTCTTATTATAGAATTAGGTAAAACTGTTTTGCTCAGATGCCTATTACATTGTTTATGCTTCTATTATTAAAAGTAGATGTAAACTTGATCTGCATTTTAACAATAGCGGTATAGCTATTATATCTCTTATGGCGGACACCAGGGACCCATGCCGGCTGGGACACCCTGACACTGGGACCGGGGCAGCCGGGTGCCCCCAGTCCTGAACACGTGGCTGCCTCCGGGTTCATTGGGGCCCCCAGGCGGGGTCAGGCTGGGCCCTGGGCATGGCCCCACTGGGAGAGCTGCACGCCTAATGCAGTGGGTGGGCTGTAGACACCTGAGGAAACCTGGTGGGTTAATTATCACCCGAAACCTTCCAGGGTGAGCTCCAAAGGGTTTTAGTCGGGAGGAGGACAAAGCTGCTGGAGGGGGGAAGAGGTGTTTTGGGGGGTTTTGGGATGTGTGGGGGCCCGGCAGGGAAAAATTGGGCCCCCCCCCGGGTGAAAGAACAAACAAAATTTTTTTTTATTTTCCTGCCTCGGGGTCAGTCTGTGTCAGGTCGACCAAAAAAAACCATCACAATTGGGTTTTGCCCCCCCTGGGAAAAAGGGAAAAAAACTAAGAGTGAAACTGGAAAAAAGGGAGAAAACGATAGTGCCTGTTATATTTGTTATGTGTTGTTTGTGTTAATAAAACTGTTTGTGGCGGTTACTTTTGTAATATTTAATTATTACATATGCCTGTGTTATGTTCCTTATGTTTTATAGGTGGTTCCAAAGGCGGGGCCACTACCCACTTGCGGGGATTTCCACAGGCTTTTAAAGATGGGACAACAAGTCCTTGCTGTTCATTCAGATTATGCTTGGAAATGGTGAGTGTCTCTGGTTATTTTTTTCTGTTTTGTGCTTTGTAATTTATTGGATTTTTGAACATCTATGCTCTGTTTTGATCACCTTTGAATTTTATATTTTTGGGACTTTGGTTCACCTTGGAGCGTCATGTTAATGTACTCCCTCAATGTATTCTAGAAACAATGAAAACCCACCTATTCTATGAATATGTGTCTAATTGATAAAATAAAAAACCTTTTGCTCTATGATAGGTTAAATTAAGTTTAATTGTTTATCAATTGTAATTTATTATTGTAAATTTACTAGATTTTACATCAACTTTTGTTACCTGTTCTATTACACACTGCTGAAAAAGCAAGTCCTAGCCTAAATGTTACTGATTATGTCTACATCTTTTGTAGGTTTCTTTTGATCAAAGCATCAAAAATAAATAGTAGATGAATGGTTTTATTTGTCCCAAGGGAAATGTGGCTTTTACAGAAGCTCTTTAAATAAATATTTAAATAGGTAGATAAAGAAATAAAACTTGGAAGTCCCAGTCCCAGTGAGGCATTGTGGACAGGGCATGTTGCTGTTGTGGTGTAAAGGCCCACTAGCATTTCCTGACACACTTCTGAATAATTAATTGGCTGAAAGTAGTCAGTGTTGTGTGTCAGAGACAGGATGTGAATTGTTCATAATGCACTAGATGTTGTAATTCACTCCTTTGCTACTACTCCAGGGGGTCAAGAGCATCCCATAACTGAGTTTGCCCTTTCAATTACCTTGTTGAGCTTCTCTTGAAGTGATGTTACCAGCCAGCACACCACACTGTTCTCCAAGAACAAAGGTATACATTTAAGGCCATTAAAAAGAGTAGACCTCACATATTAAACAATTATAAAAAGACCAACACTGAGAATGCAAGCCCTTAGGCATTGCCAACTAAACTATGCCAGTCTTTGAAATGCCCAGATAAGAGCCTGTCAGGAGGAGAAAATAGAGCCATTCAGGCTGTTGATTGTGCTTCACCAAACAAGTAAAGAACATGCTAGCACATCCTGATATGTTGCTATTAGGAAGAGGAGTTATGTGCAGTATATTGTTCCTGCCAAGTACACATGAGCCAGTCAAGTACCATCAACCTGCTGCTCTAAAAGATTTTAACAGCTGAACTATTTGCAGTCCCTGGACTTGAGAAGAGCACTTCTGGAAGAGTGGAAAGACCAGAAAAATGAGACTGATTGTGGGCAGAGGCGCGAGTGTAAACAAGGGAAGCATCTAGCCATAATCCAGTCTGTTATTTGTGATATTGCCTGATGGCTCAAAGCAGGTGAGAAAGATCGATATGGCTAGATGCTGCAGGAAAGACAAGAAGATTGACTTGGACATAGCTGCAAAATCCAGTGTGCAACATTCTTCACATCGGTACTTTCATGTTTTAGGTTTTTGGCACTTTAAATGTACTGTATAGTGCATTCGATCAACTCATATACTGTGAATTATTTTTGACTAATCACTAATAAAATTCAGGTATTAGCACAATTTGCCTATGTTCATTGTAAAGAAAAGCATAGACAAGCATAAGGATTGGGTTTCCAGCTCCTGACTTTAAGTCAGGCGTTTCCTCAGGCACAACAGACAATCATGAAATGCATAGGGGACAATTTTATGGGTGGGACCAGAAACAGGAGATGGAATGCTGGGAAGGAACCGTGGTGGGAGATAGGAGTCATGGCGTCATCAGCAGGGACCAGAGGGAAGGAAGGAATCGAAGTGATCCGCATTGTTAGAGTCCTGATGAATTCAGGCGATGGTGCCGTCTTTCTGTGGAAATAAAGAAAGAGAAGTTAGTACCCTCCCTTTTTCACCTGCACGATATACTCGTTGCTGTTGGGTCTTTAACAGCTCCCTATGTGCATGAGTGACATCCCCCCCCCACAAGCCCAGCACCGAACTGAGAGGTTGTGAACATCAGCGTTACCCTGTGGTTACTCCTGCAATAAGTGACGGTGAACTTATAAGGCTGCAGGTCTAAAAACCACCTGATGATTCATAAGTTTGACTCCTTGTGAACAGCCATCCCCTGGAGGGGAGCATGGTCCGTCACCAAAGGGTGAACTTCGACCCAACAGAGTGATCCTCAGATGAGTTACCACCACTTGATGGCCAAAGCTTCCGCTCTACGCTGCATACCTTTTCTCCCTATCCAGCAGTTTCCAGCTCAGATAAATCATGGGTTTGCTCAACACTTCGATGCTTTGGCTCAGCGGCACCCGGGCCTGTGCCGAAGCATTGGTCTGGAGGGGAAACAGAAGAGAATAATCAGGAGTTCTCAACACCGGTGCCGTTGTCAGGGCGCCCGTTAGTCACTGAATTCCCGTTCCTTTAAGTCATCCCATACCATGTAAGGGGCCTTTTCAAGGCTCGGTCTCGGAAAACCGAGGTACAACCGTGGTAGTAGCCGGTTACCCCAAAAGCTGCAGCCCTGTCTCTTGTTATCGGACGGGCCATTTGAGGATATCTTAACTTCTGAACATTGTGGTTTCACCAGTCTCAACCAGGTAGCCTAAGTATTGGGCCTCATTTATTCGAAAAAACACTTTTAGGGATTATCGAGGCCTACTTTTACTAAATTAGGAGGACGACATAACCCTGCAAGACATGCTCCTCCCAGGTCTGCAATAATGACCACATCATTGAGGTAGGGCACAGTAGGGCTGGTGGGGCTTTAGCACTCTGTCTACCAGACACTGAAGATCACTGGCACCCGCAGCCCAAATGGGAGAACCTTGTATGACAATGTCCACTAGGGTACTAAATGCTGTCTTTTCTGTTGTGGATGGCGTTAGGAATTTGCCAGTATCCTAGTCATATCAAAGTAACAAATAATGTAACCGTCCCCAGGCGCACAAGAAGCTTGTCACACGGGGCATTGGGAAGGCATTGAATTTAGAACTTCATAGGACAATGGTACTGGACCCGAGCTGTGACTCTCTTTGATAATATCCATGTCGAGCATCCGTTGGACTTCCAGCTCCACCTCTGCGTTTTGCTTCCGGGAGGCGATAGGGCGCTCCTGACTACCACCTGGGATCTGTCACGATGTCATACTCAATCAGTGAGGTGCAGCCAGGTGCCTCACTGACCACTTCTGGGATAGATAGGATTGCACCTTCAGCTCCTGTTGTTGGTGGGATGTCAATTGGGGCTGAAGTTAAGGACTGATTTTGTCGAGAAAAGGGAGAGGGGTTTGGGGCCCAAAGAGAGGTAGTCCTCCTATCCTCCACAGTTTCAACAGTTAACGTTATAAACCCTTCACTCGAGTCGCGGTTCGGTTGTTTCACCAAATAGTCGCGAGCCCCTCTCTCTTTAACCCATAATGGCCCTGCCAATGGGCTACCAGTTTTGAATAGTAAGTGGGCACGAGTACCATAACTTGGTACAGTTGAACTCCGGAGGGAGGTGTTCCTATTATAATTCCGAGCCTGCAGCCGCTTGAACTCGCGGGATGTGTTCCTTTAGGAGGGGTCGGATTTTATCCAATCCATTCGTAATTATGCGATGTATTACAAACATTGGTGGAGGAAGAGCCTCTCCTTCCCAACCCTCTTTGAGAATGTCCAAAATACCCTGGGGTTGGCGCCTGTATAAAAGTTCACCTGTGGTACCTCCCGATAAGCAAAGAGCATTAAAGGTAAAAGTTGATCCCAGTTCCTACCGCCGTCTGACTACCTTGTGGAGCATCTGTTTAAGGGTTTGGTTAAATCTTTCCACTAACCCATCTGTCTGAGGATGGTAAACAGACGTTGAGATGCTTAATATGGAGTAACTTGGCAACCTCCCTGAGCGTATCGTAAAGAAAGTGTATCTTGGTCCATAAGGACTTCTTTAGGTATTCCGACTCTGGAAAAAGACCTACTAATTCCGTCAATATTTTTTATTAGCAGAGCGCAGGGAACCGCCTCTGGGTGTCGAGTCGCTTAATCAACCATAACTAATATATTTGTAGCAACGAGTTGAGCGTTCTAGGGGCCTACGAGATCGATTCCAATCTTTCAAGGAACATCGATAAGCAGAATTGGAATAAGAGAGCACGGTCCCTCATAGGAATCTGGCGTAGCTGACACTCTGGGCAGGATTGACAGAAACATCGGACCTCCTCGTTAATTCTGGGCCAATAGAAACAGAGTTTTATTCTCTCCAGGGTTTTCTCTGCCCGAGATGGGTGCCTAGGAGGTGGGCGTGGGGTTCACAAACCACCTGCCGGTGAGGTCCACAGCACTAGCAACAACTTCCGTACTCACCTTCGTGTTCCCCACCGTTACAACAGATCATTCTCTAAAACAAAGTAGGGTCCCAGTGTACGAATTGTCTAGTGAATCACTGTCAATGGAAGCGATGGCATTCCTGGCAAACTTCAGGGAATCATCAATCCACTGTTCTCTTTTAAAAGAAGCCTGCATAGATCTAAATTGATAATCTATGCCGATGAGAGGATATTGTGGAGGCACAGGTTATCGGCTATCTGACCCAGATCCTCACCTGCTTGTACTTCTGGGTCAGGTACACACCAGAGAGTCTTCCCCGGGTTACCTATGTCATCACTAGTTGCCGAGGTGCCGGTGTGGGAACTGCTGGGATGGTGCCTTGCCATCCATAATCAGACCCAATTTAGCTTTAGGAGTGTTACGGTGGGCTCAGGGGTAGTGACACGTCCTGTTGGAACCCACAAGCAGACTCCAACCCCGACTCAGTTCTTGCTGGTTGGCTCTCCAGAACCCCCAGAAGTTCTTTCATGTCTTTATAGGATGCCTCTTGACCTGCTGGGCAGGTATTCCGGCATGGCATTGACGAACCACTCACAGGCCCCTGCTCCACTACCTGGTGCGCCTGGTTAAATCCGGCCTTAGCCAGCCCCCATTTACCCCCAGAACTCAAAGGCCTGGGCCCAGCAGGGTGATTGGGGTGAAATTTTCCCATTGCCATTCCCTGCCTGTGGCCCAATGTTAGGGTTGTAGCGATTTAATATTTTGGACCTCAGGAGATAATAATCAGTGGCTTTCTCCTTCGAAAGGTAATGATGGGCCCCGGTTGCGGACACCCTTCAAGACGGCTCCAGTAGGGGCGCCCATTCCCCCTCAGCCACTGATTCTGAGAGCAGTCCTCTCGAAGATCATTAAATAAGATTCATATCGTCCGACTCAGAAAGTGGAATGATTGGAGGAGGTGGAGGCCATGTGGGCTCTGGTTTACCGCTTCTGCCACAGCTACATCTTGGTCTCCGCCCGCTCCCGTTTCGGGCTGCCTGCTCCACCTTCATAGCCTGGAGCTCGTTCATCATTGTCGTTAAGACTGTGTTTAGTTCTGCCCTTCAAACATTCTTTGGTCTTTTATCCTGCCGACTTCACCACTGTAAAGAAAAGAGACACAAAAGTTTGGGTTTTCCAGCCCTGATACTGTAAGTTCAAGGTCAGTTTCACTTCTCATAAGCACAATAGACAATCTTTGAAATGCGGGGGAAAATTTTGTAATTGGGACCAGAAACAGGAAAGATGGAATGCTGGGAAGGAACCGGTGGTGGATGGGAGTCATGACATCATCAGAAGAGGACTAGAGGAAGGAAGGAATCGGAAGTGGCGTTGTTAGGAGTCCAGGTGAATTCAAGGCAGTGGTGCTGCAGTCTTTCTGGGGAAATAAAGAAAGAAAGGTTAGTACCCCGCCTTTGTCCCCTGGCACGATATACCGCGTGCTCGTTGGTCTTTAAGCGGCCCCCTATGCACGCTGCAAAAACATATATTAATCAAAGAGTAAAATTTTAGCTCACTGTAACAGTAACTGCATAATTGGGTTTTTTATTCTATTATATATATATATTATTATAGACTTTGTCTGTTTACTAGTGCCTAAAACAGTATGTACCGGTACAGTTACTATGTGCCTTTGTGATGTGGGGCAACAGTCACAAATAAGGACATATTAAATTACCTAACAATGTAGTCACTAAAGCATTTCTGTTTTTTTTAGGTAACAAAGCACACTCTTTAAACTCACAGGGATCAAATAAGATTATTATAACAGTTTCTACATGCACTTTTAACACAGTATCTAACACCAAAGGGCTGCTAGCTAAAAGGTCATTTCACCAGTGTCTTGGGTTAAATAGCATTCTCTTCCAAAGCGGCCTGATATGGGATTGTTTTTCATTCTGTCATTTATTACATAAAGGTCAACCAATGTCCTTTTAAACAGATGGTCTTATTTTTGAGCCTTCATGAATCACACCTATTTGTCATTATGTTTACATGGAAAAAAAGTGACAAAAAAGGGGTTTGATTCATGATTAAAATGTCAAGACAAATTCGATTAGCCAAATACTAATAATTTTCATCTTGATTATAACATATGTCTTTCTTTATCCATCAAATGAACGTTAATTGTTTTTACAGTGTCTACTGTAATTGTTTTTTTAAAGGGTTTTATCTTTTTTTTAAAATGTTTATCCTTTATAAAATCCCTGAGATGTTTTTTTATTTTGGAAGTAATATATTTTGCTCTTTTTTACTGTATTAATAAAATGTAGCCTTGAACCTAATCTCACTTTACCACTGTATATAACTTACCCCCACCTTCCTTCTATATCTATAACCTCACCAATTAGATGTAGTGTCACACCTTGCATGGGAGGCAAAAGGGCTTGGTGGGGGTTGGAGGCATGCGGGGGGCGAGTGCACACTTTTTTCTCCCTTGCCTGTAGACCATCCCGGGGATTTATGCCTCCTGACATCATTTGGGGACTGACCCAAATAAATCGGCCACCAGCTCCAGTCCCTCTGATGTCCGCCCGGGTTAAACCCTGGTGGAAGACCCGTGCGGATCCATATGACCTCCCCCGTCCCCCCCTTTAAAACCCCCTTTTTTTTTGTTTCCTCAGTCTTGTTCTGGACTCAGTTGAATCCCTTCAGTGCTGATTTTTTTGATAAAACAAACCTTTTGCAGCCAGGATACCACATTATATGGGTGGCTCCCCAAACCCCCTTCTGTCCATGTCTCGTTTTTACATGGCATGCCCAGGATAAAGTCCCAGAAGAAAAGGGACGGGAAATGATATATCCGGTGGGGGGGCCGGGGCCAATATTCAGGGGGGGATGTGCCCGGGGTTGGCCCGGGGTGGGGCCCGCCCACACTCTCTGGCCACCGGAGGCCAGGGGGTTGTGTGGGTGGGGCTCACAAAATTGGGCTGCCCTGGAGGGGGGGAAAAAAGGGACTCAGTATGCTCTTTTGGGGGAAGGTCCCTGCCCCCCTGTAAAACAAACCCCCATTTACCACCTGGGGGGTGCCCCAACTGGCAGGTGAATAAAAAAAAAAATGGAGATTGGACCGGGCCAACCAACAAACAACCGGGTCCTTGGGGGCAGGGTGGGCATTGGCTACCCTTTTTCCCCCTCCCAAATAATGAGCAGGTACCTATCTGTCTGGGCCCCCAGTGGCTTCACCCAGCGGTCGGGGGCAAGCATTTTAAAAAAAATGTTTGAGCTCTAGAGTTTTGGAGATCAAGGGGGCCCTCACACCGGGGGAGAAACCCTCATGCCCAAACCCCGCTGGGATAAGACCTAGCCCACCCCTGCAACCCGGGTTGTATTGGCGCCGGGGGCGGGCCCCAAAAACGAGGAGGAATCGGGCGGGCGGGGAGGGGTGTGTTGGTTAACCCGTTGGGGTCCCACATACTGGCATGGTGATCAACCCAACAAACCACATTTGTTGACATCGGCACAAATTTCCATTTTGCCCGCCGCTTTTAAACCCCAACAGTGGCAAAAATTTAAGACCGGTATAACCTGTGTCCCGGGAGAACCGCTGGTACAGGCCCGCGATCATCGTTCGGGGGGTCGTTCGAAATCAATAGCGGTCTACGGACCCTCCCCCCCCAGTGATACTAGGGGGACGGGTTTAAAAGCGTGAGACACCCACCCGGGTTTTTGGGCCTCTTATGGAGGGAGATGAACCCCCCCCCTCCCGTGTAATCGCCGGAGAGGCGGCGGTGCCCTAACGGGCGGGCAACCCGGGGCCGGCGGGGGGGGCTATCCCCAATCCCGGCAGGCGGGGGGGAAACCCCCTTTTGAGGTCGGCTGCCCCCCCTTTTTTCGGTTAATTTAAAGGCCTTTTAGAAGAACAATGGAATGACGACTCCTGAAGTTTGAAAAAAAAACGTGTTCCTTGTCAATCCCGGGGAGTAGCGTGCCACAGAGCCCCCATTTTGTGTTAAAACACCTTCTTTCCTTTGGGCAATGCATGACGGGCGGGAGAAAAGCTGTGCAATTCGCACCTTCTGGCAGGTCTGAAACCCCAACCGCCCACCCCCTAGGTGGCCACTTGGGCACTGAAAAAACTCGGGAAAAGGGGCCCAAGTCTTTTTTTTGGCCAGTTGGGGGGTTTTCCCACTTTCCTCCCCCGGGGTTAAATGCGAAAAATTCCTGGAGGGGGCTCCTCTGTTTCCTTTCCATTGATTGACGTTCCTTCCAAAAAGGGGCCTGGTGGGCCCCCTGAGCCCTAGCCTGGGGACACAAGTAATTTTAGTTGTGGATTATGCTCCCCGATCCAAAGCTTTTCCGTTCCAGCTCCCTCTAAAAATCCCGAATTCGGGGGGGAATGGCGTGGGACCCCAAGGGTTTAAGCCAGGGACCTCCCCCCTCGGAGACATTCAAGGAGACTGCCAGGTTACTAAAAATAAAGCATTTAAAGCCCTGGTTATCATCCTCTCGGGATTAAAAAGGGGTTTTCAAACCCGCAAATGCTGCGTTGGCAGCAAAGGGGAGGGGAAGGGAACGGGACAGCTCCTCCCCTCGCCCTTTCCTTTGGGTCCCTGACTACTTACAAAAACCCTTGGGGGTTTTGATATTTTGAAAAAAGGGGTGGGAAGAAGAGGCTCTTCCCCCTACAAACATACTGGGTATATCACAGACGCAATAAATTTGGGAAAAATTGGCCTGTCCTTAAAAAATCAAGGAGGCTCAAGCAGACAGGCCCGGTATCACAACCCGCACGCTCTTGGGTCCTATTCCTCCCCCTCTGGTTGCCCCTGGGGGCCCCCCAAAATTAAGGGGAGGAAGGTGGGCCCTTTTTTGATCAACCCAATTGCCAAAGGAGGGGTTTTTTTATGTGAACCCGCTGGGTGGGGGGACAGGGACCCCTTTCCCCCCTCCGGGGGGCCCCTCCCGGGCCCCACACAACCTCTTCAGCACGGACTTAAATTTAAAAGGGGGGCTGGAAACAGTTATCCATGGGAGGTAGTCAAGGGGGGCCCAGAAAGGGCCTCTGATTGGCACAACATCCCGCAGGCCCCGGGGTTTTGCAAATGCCGTGCTTCCTGAGGCAGACAAGGCTGAAGTGGAGCTTGGGGTCAGCGATGCTGGAAATGGGTAAGGGAAAGTTTAGTCCGGTCACCCCCTTTTTTTGGTGCCTGCGGAGTTGGGTTCTGCAAACCTTCCGCGGGAACCAGGTCTCCAATTTGATGCTATCATCCCGCGTGGGCCCTCCTCGAGAGGCTTTGGGCAGGGTCAATATCTGACCACTTGACATGACAAAAGGGTACCCCCAGGTTCCTTTAACAGACTCGGGAAAAAAAATGCGTTATACCCCCGCGGACACCAAATTCGGTCCCTTTCCCTTTGGGACACAGGGCTCCAGCAACCTTTCGCGCTGGTGGACAAAGTGCTTGCCCAAAATCATACAGTGCTCCACCTGGGTGGCGGGTCATCTTTCCGCAATGGAAGGAACACCCGCATGTCCAAGGGTATTACGGACGGTGATGCGGGCCGGATTAATCCCCCAAATGTTTTTTTGGAAGTGAGGCCAAATATTTAGGGTACCTGGTGGGTGGGTACCGTAAGGCCACAGTGCTCCAAAAAGATCCCTGAAAAGGGTCCCGAACCCGCGGAAAATTTCCGGGGGACCCCCCTTTTCATTTCGGGGGGGTTTTTTAACCCCCTTTTTGGTATGGATGAAAAAAAAGGCCATTTGGGTTTAAAAAACCCCGTCCGACCTTTTTTATGGAACCCAACTTTTTTTTTGCCTTTTCCTCAGGCGGATGCTTGGACCGGCCTGGGGGCCGGGTGAGCAAAGCGCGATGGGTGGGCACCCCATCATGTTCCCGAGCCGGAAAAATGTTTCACCGGGGGCCAGGTATGCTGCGGGGGAAAGGGGCTCTGGGGTTGGGCGTTACTCAGCTTATTCCTTTGGGCCGGGAAATTTCCCTTTCCGGATCATGATCTACGTGGATGGCCCCCCCACAAAGGGGCAATCCGGGGGCACCGGTGGGTTTTTTGACCTACACCGACAAGTTTTTCCCTTCATCGCCGGGCGCTTCCCCCCAACGCTGATGCTCTTTCTTTGGGGTTACGACCCTTTTGGGTCGCCCACCCGCGGGTCTGGGCGGGGGGGCCTTGTCACCGCGGCGCATGGGAGGCAGCAAAGGGCTTGAGTGAAGGCAGTTGAAGGGATGCGGGGGGGGCAGAGTGCCGCTTTTTTCTCCCTTGCCTGGAGCCCTCCCGGGGTTTCACCTGGCTCTCCTGACATCACTTCCCCGGGCTGGGAAACCAATGGAAATCGGCCCACCAGCTCCAGTCCCTCTGATGTCATCCCGGCCTTTAACCAATGGTGGAAAACCCGTGCGGATCCATTGACCACTTCCTGTCTCCCCTTTTAAAACCTGCCCCTTTTTCCTTTTTTTCCTCAGTCTTTTTCTGGGCTCCCGTTGAATGACTTCAGTGCTGATTATTTGATAAAACGACCTTTTCAGCCAGGATACCCCATTATCGGGGGGCTGCCCCAACCCATCTTTCCCTGTCTGGTTTTTTCGACAGTAGTAAAAAACAAGCAGGGAAGTTACACATAAAAAATTTTATTTGATAATATTCAAAAAAAAAAAATCAAAAATAATTTTTAATATTAAAAATACAACCGATAAAATGGTGATGTGTAAATTTAGGTGGCCCCAGACTTGTAGTTACTTAAAATGTCTCTAGTTAAGGGATCATTTGCCGCTTTTAACATGTCTGTTCAATAGGCTGCTGAGCTGTCCTTTTATTTGTTGTCTTCATCATCACAGGTTACAAAAAGATGCTTCTTCATCTATGTTTTGATAGAGAATGTGGTTGAGCAAGCAAATTTATGGGTTTTCTGTCCAAACCCCCCAGACAGCCATATCTCAGACCAATGGGTGGGAAAAGATCATTTTTTCCTGCCCAAAACCTATTTTAAAATCCGGCTTTCCCGTAGGGGTTCAAAGACTTTAGCAGAGAAATACTCTCAAACTGGTTTTAAACATTCCCCCAAATCGTCATAAAAATTTGAGACAGTGTAAAAGGGGGGGCAAACACGAAATTTTCATTGGTTTGCCTAATTATAAAAAAGACATACAAAACATTTTTCGTTATATGAAAAATCATCACAACAGATGAAAAATTTTTTTCACAATATTTTACTTTAAAATACCTTTCCTTTGGAAAACATACAGATAAGAAACAAATTAAAGGTTAAATTATAATAGCTTAAAAAGTATATAATTTCAACTTTCATTTTCTTATATAGCATTTGTTTTTTTAAAAAAATTAAACTGTATATTTACTATTGGGAAAAGGGATGCAAAAAAATTTCACCAAAAATTCTAATTTAAAATTTTTTGGTTTA
>NW_024377473.1:0-25000 GCF_016835505.1 Polypterus senegalus
TGGTTGTTACATGGGAGTTAATAAAATAATAGTGGAAATAAGTAATTAAATAATATTGTATAAAATGTTAATATACAACACCGTGTAATATCATTTTACAACAAAAATGAATACATGCATATTGAATTGCAATAAAAAGACATGCATACAATTTTTAAAGTCACGCTCACAAAAGGGGCATGCAAATTTTGAATTGAATCACATTTTTAATTTGTTTGAATGAGTGAGTTAAGTTAATGAAAGGGTCAGATTTGTGGGATTGTACCTGCTTTGGGGGCAAAGAGGATCATGCTGTTATCTAGAGGCAGTGTCAGATTTACATCTTGAAACAGCTCACAACAAGTTTTATACCGAAGACATGGAACTTTTATCCCAATAGACTTATATATGTATCCGCATGTTGGTATAGTTGCTTGCACTGTTGTGTCACAGTCCCAGGAGACAAAGTTTTAATCTGTCCCTGTTTACAGTATGTGGAGTCTGCATGATCTCCCCTTGTCTGCATTGTTTTTCCCAGGTTACTCCCCCTTGCATTTCAAAGACATCCAGATTTAAGTTAACTATTGACTCTAAATTTGCTCTTTTATGAGAAAGTGTGTTTGCCCCGTAACAGACTGGTGGTGCCCTGTCTAGTAAAATGGACATTAAACTTGTTTATTATGATCATAGAGTTACTATATCTGCTTACTTTCATTTAAGTTTGCCCCTGTGTCAAATGTTTATTTCCCCGTTTTGTAAGTAAACTTTTTATGGGTACTCTGAGTGTATCATAAGTCATTTTACTTGAATAAAAGTATGATGTAACTGAGATTTGACTGAAATAAACTGCTGCAATCGTGTAATAACTAGCAGTAGCATTTAAGTTTTGAAAGCATAGTTGCAGTCTATAATAGCAAGAATGTTAGCTGCACCATTATACTTACCTTAATTTTATGGAAAAGTGAATTCCTGTAAAAAAATCATGTTTTACATTGCATAACATGTTAACGTGACTTGGTGTTTTGTATTGAGTCAGATATGAATTTATTGTCATGCATATACACTACAATGAAATTCCTACTTGTGAAAGTAGGCCAATACCGTCCACTGACAAAGATGAATACTTTACCATACTTTAAAATTAACGTCAAATGGTGTGTATAAGAAGCACATATCAAATGCACTCATGCATTTGTCAGTATAGGCAGCTGTTGAGTACCCTTGAGACCGAAGGATAACATCCTTTCCCTAGGCTAGTGAAGTGAGTGCTGCTGACAAAACAGAGGGGAGAGATACAAGACTGTACATGATGGCAGATGCCTTAATACTGTTTATCTTTCTATAGCAGCCTGTATTATATAAATCCTGGACAGAAGGGAGTTGTGTGCGAGTAATTATCTCAGCCAGTTTCACCACCATTTGTAGTGATTTGTGATCCTAAGGTTAGTCTGTGCCTTACCTAAATGCTATGTATCCGGTGAGGACGGGTTCCACTGTATAACAGTAGAAGTTGGTGAGCCCAGGTTAAGACATTTGGACCTTCCTTAGACATTTGATAGTTAATGGTGAGCCTTCTTGAAATCAGACACATTGAAATCAGTGTGTTGTGTTTATTTCACGTCATCAATGATGGGGACTCCAAGAAGTATAATCATTTACACTGCATCTTTCATTTTTCAATGCCTTACCCAAGATAAATCCATCAGTTTAATTACATATATAAAAAAATGTGATGGATTGCACATGGATATTCAAGATATACAGTAGATAGCATAGGCGTGTGGTGATGCACATTAGGGGTCTGTGGCACTGTGCATGAAGAATGGGTAAATTGGCTGATCATACATTCACATGGAGATGTAGTCAGCACAGCTGGTTTCCTCATTAGTTCTCTAGGGATCTTATTAATATACCTACACTATAAAAGAGCCTGAGTAGAATACAAAGGGAAAGCGAGAAAAATATATCTGGATGTTATAGTGAAAGAAAGAAAAGAGTCAGGGTTGTGGCTGACCCAGTGCTTCTATGGGGAGGTGGCAGGTGGTCAGGAATGTTGCCCCATGTGAGTCGAGTAAGCAACACTCACGGGAGCAGAAGCAACCAACACCTCAGAGATTCCCATGAATGCCAAGGGATGACAGTGGAAGAAGGCAACAGGGCTTGCGGTATCCCTGCAAACACCAAGGTATGGCAGTGATGACAGAAGCCAGTTTACGGTTTGACCACACCTGACGAAGGACTTCTCCTCTTGCTGAGGAGACTGAAAAGATTAAGCAGAGGAGACATCTGTTTTAGAAAAAGGCACAGTGCCTCATAATGGTTTTTAATGGATGGAATCTAACCATATTTTAACGTTCGATTTGAACCTATTGATGGGATTATTTATTGTGGATCTTAACCTCCACAAATGACACTCTTTTTGTCAAATATTATTCATTTCTTTATTAAAAGACAGCACTGCATTTTATTGTTTTTGGAACAGTTTATTTGAATAAAAAGTACAAAGCACATTACCCTTCCTGTGTTATGAGTCCTCATTGCCCAGTCTATCCTCAGTTGTAGTCTAGCAATGTCCTGGATTCAAGAGGAGTATGCCAGCTTCTGGCAACCCGGGAGTCACAGGAACTATATAAAAGAGTCATACATTTTTAGAACATTTGTTTTGTGCTCATTATGCAAAACTTGGAAGAGTAGGTGAGCATAGGAACGCACACTGACTAGTAAACTGAAAGCTTTATCCCAACACTTTTTGGTCCCAACAGAAGTAATCCACATGCTGTTGCACTGATCCATAAATAAAATCTCATCATATGGAGCAACTAAACCTTTTACCTGCTGGGAGAAAACTTTTTTTTTGTGAATATGATCTTTGAGGTGCTGATTTTATCATCCTGCTTATATCTGTGAATCTGCCCACTGCCCGCGTAAGGTAATATTCAAATGGGATCAAATAGACATATACAAACCACAGAGATTCAGTCCATACGTCAGCAAAGGGGAATTTGCAAGCATCTGCTTTCTATCACTTTGATATCCTCTCTATAAAAATCAAAAACGTAAGTTAAGATGATATGGACCCTTTGTACAGTTTAGCATAATACCACAAATTATAAAACTTTTTGTCAAATTACCAATATAAGGACTAAATGATGTGCAATCTGTAGGCCAGAACACTATTTTCCCTTATCATTTACCATGCAACACTGCTAAGTTAAAGGTAGCATGTCATCATCTACTGCAGTGATGCCCAACCTACGGCCCCCGGGCCATATTTGGCATGTGAAGGTGTTACATATGGCCCGCTCTTTTATTCCTATATTCACATAGTTATTTAGTGATTTATGACTGTACGATAATATTAGAATAACTTTCAGTCGGAGACGATCCCTGATGGCGCCAGAGGGTCGCTCTTTACTTAACCCTAACTGTTTTCAGAAGCCAGATGAACAAATTTTGTTAATTCTTTCTTATCTGTGGTGCTAATGCGGTCTGGTATGTCTTCCACCACCCCACGCCCCTCCTACCTTCAAATAATGACCAACCACGCTGACTCAACGTCGTTGAGGAATGTAGCAGAAACTCGCGTCGTAACATGTGTGGCGTCCCCCTGCGCCTTACAAGAAGTACTACGGGTCATCGTAATTGCGATATTTTCCCGTGTCAGACAGTTCGCCTTTGGCATTTGATTTGAGTGGATGGTGCTATCGGTGTAGACGTGGAAAATGCTGGAAAGGAAGAAACAAAAGGTTGACTCGGAGTGCAGAAATTTTCAGGAGAAGTGGACAAATTTGTATTTTTTTGTACAACAAGATGAGAAACCACTGTGTCTCATCTGCAAGGAGACGGTTGCAGTATTCAAGGAGCAGAATATTAAAAGACACTATGAAACTAAACACAAAACAAAGTATGATCAATGTGTTGGTTTGCCGCGTGAAGAGGTTGGTGGATTAATAAAACTGTTTAATAAAAGAAGAAAAGAAAACGAAGCAGCAGTTCGAGCGAGTTTTCGGGTTACTCACATATTGAGTAAGGAAGCCAAACCATTTTCCGAATGTGAATGTGTGAAAAAGTGCATTCTTGCAGTGGTAGAAGAACTGTGCCCGGAGAAAAAGTGCAATTGAAACTGTTAGTTTGTCTCGAATGACAATCACAAGACGAGTTGGGAAGCGATCTGCTGCAACTGAAGACGAAGGCGGATCAATTTGAAATGTTTTCAATTACTGCTGATGAATCTACAGATGTGACAGACACTGCTCAATTGTTGGTGTTTATTCGTGGTATAAATACTACTTTTCAAATTACTGTGGAACAACTACTGGGGAAGACTTGTTCAGAGAAGTATCACAAGTGATCGACGACCTTGGGCTCGACTGGAGTAAACTTGTAGGAGTGACTATGGATGGTGCAAAAAGCATGGTTGAACAGCACAATGGGTTGGCTTCCAGAACAAGTCAAAGAGTGCTTCCATCAAATGGTTCTCGACCATTACAGCTCAACTGCACTGATCGAGTTACAATGCAATACGTCTCTGAAGGATAAATTTAGAGAAAAATCTCTACCAGAGTTTTATGCTGAACTGTTACCAGTGAACTTTCCAAATTTGCGAAAGGAAGGACTGAAAATGACCACGCGTTTGCAAGCACATACGTTTGTGAACAAACTTTCTCCGTGATGAAGAGAGCAAAAACCGGGTCACGTTCTCGCATTACAGATGATCATCTTCATTCTGTGCTAAGGATCAATGTGACAAATCTTGACCCAAACATTCCGAAACTGGTTTCTGAAAAACAACTGCAGACATCGCACTAATAAAATAACCATCGGATGGTGAGTCCACCAATTATTGATTTTTCATTTCTTTTCTTTTCTCATGTTTCGGTAACTAGAATAATTTTAAATATCCATATTTAATTTTTGCCCACGTTGTGGCCCGCAAAATTCACAGCAAAGTCAAGTTTGGCCCCCATATTATGAAAGATTGGGCACCACTGATCTACTGTATGTCAAAGGTATCATCTATGAAAATACATGTAGAAAATGTTCATAAACTTCCACAAATGCTTAATGTTCAAGTGCAGACAAAGAGATGATCCAGTGTCCCTTCAGCAGTACATTATCTGTGTTTGTTTCCCTCATATCTGAGGTCCAATTAGCAGGAGTCTTCATTCCACCCATCCAGTGTAGGCTTGCCCTGTGCTCCCAAACCCCCGCCCATCCTCATGCATGTTAACAAGGTGGTCCCTTGCTTCCTCATTTCCAGTGGCTTTAGTTGCATGACTCCATCTGAAGGATTTTTATTCGAGAGGCACAAATGAGGTTGATATCCTAAATAATCTTATTTTTAAACAGGATCTTCACCAGAAGTGCCTTACTCCTATTCCAAAAAAATAAAAGGTACTTTTCCAATCCCAGGGTCTTGATTATTTGCTTAATTTTAAAACATTGCATACATTTTAGCTGGTTTATAAAATTTACTAACAAATTAAAAAGAAAACTTTGATAAACAGCTACTAAACATATTATGGTGATTGTGACATCACTAAAAGTGATCACATAAAAGTGCTCCAAGTATTGTAATGAGTAAAATTAAACTGGAAGAAATAATTTAAATAACAATAAGTCATGGTCAGGATAAGCAAGAGTCAGAATACTGTAAAAGCCAGTCAAAACCAAAAGCCAAAGGGAGAAAAACAAAATCAAACATCAAATGCAGAAAAGAGATTATAGCCAAAACACAAAACATACTGCTAGAGACTACTTATATCAAAGCTATCACTAAAAATGATGAAGGGAGAGAAAAGGCAGTGTGATATCGCCACTGTATTAACTTACTGTGATGTCATCAGGGCGACAAAAGTGGTCAAAAGATCAAATAACCAGTGTTTTTTGATACTGCTTTCAAAACATAAACAAAGCAAAGATTATAATAGTTCCAAACTACAAAAAATGACATAAACACTGAAAATAGTATTCAGATAGAGTTACAACTAGACAGAGCCGTCACCTATCTTGGGCTGTTCTGTTTTAGAGACCACCTAAACTGAGATAAAAAGAAATATATAAGATAGTAGTAAGACCAGTAATAATGTGTAGTTCAGATATTTCGGGAACAACTACAAGGAAGAATAAAAGAATTGAAGTTCAGTAGATGAAAGTGCTGCAATGAATTTCCTATCGGTGAACAAAATAGATTGTGAATATTGACTTCTTCAATAATAAAAATGTAAAATTTTCAGTTTGGTATATTTAGTATTAGGTTTGAATTTCAGGCCTAGTTTCTTTCTGTGTGGCTTTTTTTTCCTCATGTTCTTCCCATGTCTGTATGAGCTTTTCACTGTAGGTACTCTGATTTTCCCTTACACAACCACATAGACTTAGGTTAAGTGATGATTCCAAACTGAGTGTGGAGGTGTGCAAGAGTGTGGCATGCAATGGGCTTTCCCATACTTGCCTTTTAGCATTTCAAATTTTCTTATTAATTGACCATATTTGTTTATAGGTCTTATATTTAAAACTGTTCTGATTTTCATTTTAAATGTTGTAAAGCAGACTTTTTTCTCTTATCGTCTTCCATTAAGCAGATCTTTTAGCTTAGTGTATCTTAAGCAGTTGGTCTTCACAAACTAAGAGCTACATTGTTTAACTCATGTTGCTTTTACTATATTATCTGTGCCATAAGTGTTCACTTTAAAATGGGACGCTCAGGGATAAGATAAGTGATTGGTCCTTCAATTAGAGAGCAGTCTGTGATAGCATAGCTGGCTGCCTGGTGATGTACGACTGCACAGGAATCACATGGCTACAATGATAGAGGTTGCTGTTATGACAAACAGGAAGCTCATATGCCATCCTTATCTACCCATAGAGATGGATCCTGCGCTTCACTAAGTATTTTCTCTCAACCATTTGTTAATGCTTTGGTCTGTTCATTTGGTACTTTTCTGGATTGCTTGCTGGTCAACAAAGGTATGTTTGCTCTATAGAAGAACAACGACTTATTAAGAAGGTGAGCTGATGCTTCCTCCTTATCTGAATTTCTCTTTACTACAACTTCACCTTGTCCTTGACAGTAAAGGAAAATTAGAGAACCTGGGGTCAGATTTGTAAAACTTGTGTACTCATCTTTCTATGCAAAAGTCAGGATTTATGAAGGAAAACTTGATGGGAGTACAGCATCTCTGTCCAATCCATACGCAACCTTGTGGAAAACAACTCACTTGTCAAGCAGGGAAATGTAGCCAATTCACAAGTATAATAATTTGTATCACTGAGTTGTTGTTATAATATGCATTGACTTGACAAACATTAAACCTCAAAATTGACTCTATTTCATTTGCTTTTTAAGAGGGCCGATGGTATGTATTTCTGCTAAAAGTATTTACTTGGTTTATCGTCAGTTTGTTTTGGCTTACTTTCAGGATTAGAAACCAGTGCAGTCCCTTTTTGTCAGTAATTGCATTAATTAAAGACACATGAGATTCCATGTGTACAGAAACCTCAAAATATAATGCCAGATAGCTTATCTGTAGAAAGAATAACTGCCCAAAATGGGCCTACACCTGTTCATTTTCATTCATTTAACAATGAATGGCTTTCTGGCAAACAGGTTCCTACCAGACAAAACTGGCTAATGCAGCAGGAATATCTCAGCTGAGCTTCAGCTCCATCATGCCCATTTTGCATGACAAGGTGCTACAATCAGCTTTTGTATGGTGTGGGTGTGCAGGCCAACATAAAAAGGCAGTTAACAGCAGTGTCTAGTTTTTCGAACATAATTGGGGCAACTGACTGTATTCATATTGCAGTAAGGGTACCTAGCGAGAACGAAGCTGCTTTAGTTAGCTATTAATGGTCCTTTACGTGATGCCTGGCTTGTTGGGAAGGAAATGGATGAACTCTCAGTGTTTCACATAGCTTATACTGTTCATTGTAAAAGCAACAATGTCATTATATGTGTTGATAGTGGCTACCTGGTTAGATACTGGAACCTTACGCCTTTCCCCGATCTCCTGAGTGCAGAGGAGAGGCAGAACAATAGAGCATATGCTCTTGCATGCTCAGTTGTGGAGCACACCATAGAACTCCTGAAGTGCAAGTGGCTGTGTGTGGATGTTTTACAGTATATGAGGGGCTGCTCTACTAGTTAGTGAAGGTCTGCAGCATCATGATTTCATGTGCTGTGCTACATAGCATGGCACAGCATAATAATCACCCATCCTCTGATCTCATTAATATGGAGACCGATGACCCCTCCCCCTACCCACCTAACTAAGGTGGCTGTTCTTCCCACTGTGAGGCAGCATGAGAACGGGATTCATCATTTGTGAAATGAACAAGCAGATGCAGAGATGTATTTTTTAGCAAGATCTTGTAATGACTGTAATATTTTTGTTGGTACCCCCGATTTCCCTGAGCTCTCATCTGCCACATCTGTATTCCTGGACTGCCCTGGCATATATTGCCATAATAACGCAGCTACGATTTCAGGTATGGTGCAGCTGGTAGAGCTTACCAGACTTACAGTAGCAATAAAGTTGCCACTCAAAATATTTGTGCTTTTTTGTGTCATCCATGATTGGGCCACCAAATAAAGGTTATTTGCATAGGTCTCCTTCAGAGGAGAGAACGTCTATCTCATAATCTTCAAAGTTTTGCTTTTTCTTTCTCCCTCTCACCTTGCAAGTAAACCTGTTCATTATTTGTGCACATTTCCAAGATCAATTAAATGTAAATTGTGTACAATGTGCATACACCAGGTTTCATAAACTGGATTTCTTTTTGGCATTTGCATTTTGCTGTTTTTCGTGTATGCATAATTTCTTGCTCAAACCCACACCAAGGTTTATAAATGAGAGGCCTGGTCTCTGATGGGGCCTGTACTGAGATGTAACTCGCAGTCAGATGGCAGCACAGGCCCACTGGATACTAGCAGATGAAGCCTCAAGAAATCTGAAGCCCTGGAATTTAGGAAGGCTGGTTGGAGTGGGTGGGTTACGCCTTGCCCTTTCACCTTTTCTGTTAGCAGCGGTGTTTGCTTATTTGCTTTGTTAGATAGCGAGGATTGCTCACAGGGGGGTCTTTGATGTCCAGGACAGACCACACACCCGCCTGCCGTGTTAGGCAACCTGGTACACTCAACCTGCATGGCTCATAAAGAGCAAAAAAAATTTTCTGACACTGGAGGCCTCCTAGGACTCCTTCTAAATTTGTTTCCTAAATTCCCACTGTGGAAGCAGAACAACCTTGGAAAGCATGTTTTAAATATTTTTTTTACCTCAAGAAAATAAAAATTGTCATGTTTTTGGTAGGAGCTAAAGTAAAATGGGAGCCCTGTCAGGTTTTAATATAAAGCATGTGCTTAGAGGCAAATACACCTGTGTTTCTATGTGAGTGGCTTTTTATACTTAACTATTTACTGATTCAATTAGCATCCCAATTTCTGTTTTAATAATAATAATAATAACAATAAATTCTATTAATATAACGCCTTTCCCATGCTCAAGGCCCTTAAGGGTTAATGAACGTAGTGTTAGTTTTCTCAGTTGACTATTATTCTTGATTGAGGATTTTATCTCATCAGCATACAGTGTACAGCAGCCTTTTCCTATTTTGCTCAGAATCTGTTTTTCACATAATGGCATCAGTCAGGGATTAAAAATAAATTTAAGGTGATTAGATTACTTGAATCTGCTTTTTTTTTCCTTCCCTACAGTTTTAGATGAGCTGATACCTGAACTTAGTACCTTGCTAAAACTTCTCGATCAAGAGAACCTGAGCAGCTCTGCAAAAGAGAAGAAGATCACTGTGAGCAGCATCCTACAAAGATTGAAGCCAACTTCAGGTTCATTCACGTCTTAAAAAAAATATTCCTTAAATGGGGATCTCTTAAAGCTTAATTGGAATACATTTTCTAATATGGCAGGTTTAGGAGTGATGTAATTAGGAGACACTTGACATAACAACACCAGATTTTCCATATGGCTTTATATGAACATTCATTGGGCTTGGGACCCAAGTTAATTGATTGCCAGAGGTTCCTATTGTGTGGGCTTTACATGTTATCCCTTCATATCTATGGGTTCTTGCCTACATGCTGTCTCATCAGTTAATTCATCTTTTAATTTTCTGTGCACTTTTTTGGTTCAGGGACACATGGAGTTATTATAACTATATATTGCAGGACACATGCAAACTCATCAAGCCTAATTCCTTTATCTCTAATTTGTCTCACTATTTGTTTCATTTCACTAAACATGCAATGACCCCTGGTAACCATGAATTGCAGAAGCTGGTAGGAAAATGTTTCTATGGATGCTTCCTGCCTTGATCCCATCCTACACGCATAGGCTCCAGCTCCCTCATATCCTTAAACATGTTGAAACAAGGAAAGGAATAAGTATATAAATGAAAAGATGCAATATCATGTACGTTTCCTCCTGTGGGCTAATGGAAGTGTGCATAGTTCATTTGATAAGCACTTGGTGTTCATGAGGTTAGCAAGGTAATGCCAGCATGTTTCTGCAATAATGAATGACTGTGGTTTTTTTTTTTTTTTGTGTGTGTACCACAGCAAACACACTTAGTTACTTGTACATGAACACAGCTGCCTACCGGAATGGGACAAGCTTTGTAGAGTCTTTGTTTGAGGAGTTTGGTAAGTAAACGTTTAATTGACGCATTTAGAGTACAAAAGTCCTTTCCTGTTTTTAAACTTGGTGATCAATACATCTAAAAATGTACTTGCTAAAAAGCAGTTGTTGACTGGTTAGCTCTTTGACTCAATGTTTGCTCAATGTGCAATTAATTTTGCTTGTCATTTTTTGTGCAAATTGTTTTTTTTATACCTTGGTGCATATTTATTTCTTTATTTTTACCTTTTTATTGTTTTTAGTACTCCATGTTAATCCTCCACTTTTTATGGTATGAATGAAATTCCCCAACTACTGACAGTAGACGCTCAGCCTGACTACCACAGCACAAAAAATGTCACAACTAATGCACAATATTTCATGTAGTTAAATCGGTCACTTGTTGGATCACATTCAGATCTAATGCAAACCTTCCAGGATTTGATTGGTTCCACAATAAGAAAACCTTTTCCAAAGGGTCTTGGTATGGTTGTTTTGCCCCGCACGAGACTGAGATTGATGTGTTCACATCTACCTAAATGAACCAGGAACAGGGAAATTGCACCAGAGTTTGAAAAAACTGGTTCAATCAAAGTAAGTGTGAAAATGCCTTAAGAGATCCACTCATCTGATTAACGGCCCCTGGAGATACACTTCTAGTTCACTGTTTATACTAGCAAGGTTGTCAGTTTTTGATTTTTAAAATATTGTATATGATGAAGTCTTTTTATTTATCTTCCTGATGAGTGCTGACTTCTGCTTGCTTTGTTTTACAGGTGATTGTGACCTTCATGACCTTAAAGATACAGCAGAGGGGAATGAAGAGGTTGAAGAGGTAGAGACAGTCACTGATACATCATCACCCAAAAGTGTATGTTTTTAAATGACATTCTTTCAGCTTCCTAAATGGTGCCTTTGAATGGAAAATGAATCCCCTTTCTCTCTAGCTCACATTGTGTAACAGAAGCTACCTACAGTACCTTAGTAGGTAGCAAATAAACCTGAAACATGAAATGCAAATCAACACGAGCCCAGATGTTTAACATCTGTATTCAACCAGACATTCATGTATTGCTCAACATCATTTCCAGTTGAGAAAACATTTACTGGAAAAAGAAAGGGTGAGGATCATTTGGAAAGGCTGTGACAACAATTGATTGCTTTTCATTTTAATTGTGTTGTCTGTTTTTTTTATTATGTAATTCAGATTTCAATTTCAATGTATTCTTAAAAAGTACACATCCACATGGAGCAAAATACAGTAATTATGCAAGTAATATGACATTCAAGTTAAACACAGAACATAATGTCCTGTAGACAAACAACAAGAATTATTTTGCAAAGAAAGCGTGTGAAAATAGGTCTGTATTTGTCGGTGCAACCACTTCTAGGCAGAACAAGTGCCACTGTAGATTTCGAAAATAGAGAGTATGTGGAAAAGACTGAGTAACAGCAAATCAGTCAAATACAGAGGTACACTTGATCCAGATGGTTATTATTACATTGGTTGATGCATTTATCCATAGATAGATACTTTATTAATCTCCAAGGGGAAATTCACGTACTCCAGCAGCATACTGATAAAAGCAATATTAAATAAAGAGTGATAAAAATGCAGTGCAAGTTAAGATATACAAGGTGGAGAGTGCAAGGCAGGTATAACAAGACAATAACTTTGTATAATGTTACAGTTTACCACAGGTGGAACTGAGGAGTCGCAAAGTGTGGGGGAGGAACGATCTCCTCAGTCTGTCAGTGGAGCAGGACAGTGACAGCAGTCTGTCACTGAAGCTGCTCCTCTGTCTGGAGATGATCCTGTTCAGTGGATGCAGTGTATTCTCCATGATTGACAGGAGCCTGCTCAGCACCTGTCGCTCTGCCTCAGATGTCTTAACTGTCCAGCTACGTGCCTACAACAGAGCCTACCTTCCTCACCAGTTTGTCTAGGCGTGAGGCATCCCTCTTCTTTATGCTGCCTCCCCAGCACACCACCGCGTAGAAGAGGGCGCTCGCCACAACCGTCTGATAGAACATCTGCAGCATCTTATTGCAGATGCTGAAGGACGCCAGCCTTCTAAGGAAGTATAGTCGGCTCTGTCCTCTCTTGCACAGAGCATCAGTATTGGCAGTCCAGTCCAGTTTATTATCCAGCTCCCAGGTATTTATAGGTCTGCACACAGTCTCCTCTGATGATCACGGGGTCCATTAGGGGCCTGGGCCTCCTAAAATCCACCACCAACTCCTTGGTTTTGCTGGTGTTCAGTTGTAGGTGGTTTGAGTCGCACCATTTAACAAAGTCCTTGAATAGGTTCCTATACTCCTTCTCCTGCCCACTCCTGATGCAGCCCATGATAGCAGTGCCGTCAGCGAATCTTTGCATGTGGCAGGACTCCGAGGTGTACTGGATGTCCGATGTACCGTATATAGGCTGAACAGGACCGGAGAAAGCACAGTCCCCTGCAGTGCTCCTGTGCTGCTGACCACAATGTCAGACCTGCAGTTCTTAAGCTGTACATATTGAGGTCTGTCTGTAAGATAGTCCACTATCCATGCCACCAGGTATAAATCTACTCCCATCTCTGTTAGCTTGTCCCTAAGGAGCCGAGGTTGGATGGTGTTGAAGGCGCTAGAGAAGTCCAGAAACATAATTCTTACTGCACCACTGCCTCTGTCCAAGTGGGAGAGGGATCGGTGTAGCATGTAGATGATGGCATCCTCCGCTCCCACCTTCTCCTGGTATGCGAACTGCAGAGGGTCGAGAGCGTGGCGGACTTGTGGCCTCAGGTGGTGAAGCAGCAGCCACTCCATGGTCTTCATCACATGTGACGTCAGAGCGACATGCCTGAAGTCATTCAGCTCACCAGGGCGGGATACCTTTGGGACTGGGGTGATGCAAGTTTTCCAAAGCCTCGGGACTCTTCCCCTGTTTCAGGCGGATGGGGGAAAAGCTCTCCTATGCTGGTATCAGCAGAAGGGTGGGTGGAGGATGCAGTACTCTGAGGTGAGAGTGGATTAGGGTGGTCAAACCTGCTAAAAAAGTTGTTCTTGTTCATCAGGTTTGCTTTCTCCCTGTCTCTCTCGATGGAAGCACCCCACTTCGAGCTGCAGCCAGTGATGATCTTCATCCCATCCCACACTTCCTTCATGTTGTTATTCTGCAACTTTTGCTCCAGTTTTCTCCTGTACTGCTCCTTCGCAGCCCAGAGCTGGACTCGGAGTTCCTTCTGCATGCGCTTGAGCTCATGCTGATCACCGCCTTTAAAAGCCCTTTTCTTCAGATTCAAAAGGCCCTTGATGTCACTTGTAATCCATGGCTTGTTGTTAGCATAGCAGCGTACTGTTCTTACTGGAACTACAATGTCCATACAGAAGTTGATGTAGTCAGTAGTGCAGTCAACAACCTCCTTAATGTTCTCACTATGTGACCTCAGCAGTATATCCCAGTCTGTAGTTCCAAAGCAGTCTCTCAGAGCCTGCTCTGCCTGAGGGGACCACTTCCTGAATAAGCGTGTGGTTTTAGGTAGCTCCCTCACTCTTGGTTTGTAGTGAGGCTGAAGCAGAACCAGGTTATGATCTGCTTTCCCAAGCGCAAGCAGCGGGGTGGCGCTGTATGTGTCCTTAAAGTTTGCATACAGTAGGTCAATAGTCCTATTTCCCCGGGTGTTACAGTCCACATACTGGGAGAAGGCAGGTAATGTTTTGTCCAGGTCACATGGTTAAAGTCTCCAGCGATTAGCACAAGCACCTCAGGGTGCTGTGTTTGTAGTTTAGCAACAGCGGAGTGGATAATGTCAAACGCTATCTCCACGTCCGTGTGAGGAGGGATGTAAACAATAACAACAATGACGTGTCCAAACTCTCTGGCCAAGTAATAGGGACACAGACTTGCGGCCAACAGTTTGATGTCCCTGCAGCAAGTGGAGATTTTAATGTTTACATGTCCATGGTTGCACCACCTTGTGTTCACATAGACAGCAAGTCCTCCTCCTTTCCGCTACCTGCAGGTATTTGTGTCTCTGTCCGCTCTAACTGTGCTAAACCCGGGTAGGGTAGCTCCACGTTAGCATCTGAGATGCTAGTTGTTAGCCACGTTTCATAAAAACGCAACAAACTGCATTCTGTGTAGGTCATGAAATTTTTCACCAGCGCAGCCAGTTCGTCGATCTAATTTGGTAGTGTTCACATTTCCCAGGATCACCGAAGGCTTGTATCGCCACTTCCTTGCTAGCCGCTTAGCCTTTAGCTTAATGCCGGCTCTGTTGCCCCGATACCGCCTTCTTACCTCGTCAGGTAAATAGGGAACCACACCGGCACAGGCCTTTGTTCTCGGCATTAGAAGTTGACTACCTGAATAGACCAGTCTCGCCGTGTAAATATCCACGCCAAGTAGTAAAAAGTGTCCAGGAAACGAGTCCACCTAAAAAAAAAAGTGGTAGGAGTGATCAGAGATGTAGAGAGATAAAGAAAGATAAAGTCGTACACAGAGCTGCTGGAAATGCTGCCTCTCACGGCAGTGCCTTACCTTCTGTTGTTAACTTATACGGTCATGATAATTCAGAACTATTTGCATACACTTTGTTACAATTGGAGACTACTGTGAGTAGTGAGTTATAAGTGCATTGAAGTCTTGGTCGCTACTCCACACTTGCAATTAGAGAATTATGATCTGCATCAAATCTCTCTAGTTTTCTGGTTTCCATTTTTTACCTAGTGTTTCCTTACTAGTCAATTACAAATGATCAGAAAGAGATGAAAGTCTGAATAGACACTAGAACAAAACAATCATTATTTTAGCTCAATTTTATGCACACAGAAAAGGACATGATCTGTGTTCTGGTACCAACACAAACATATAGTCACTGGACTCTCCTCTAGTGTGCATTCCACATTAGGGGGTCAGAATGAATTGAATTCTTTTGACATGACCAGTTTTCTTGTGAAGAGCAAACTATTGCTGTAGTTAAATAATGAAAAATCATCAGGCTTTCTCACAGTTGATGTGGACAGTTGTCGGGTAAACACAGTTTTATTTATTAAGCAGCATTTGATCCTGATCAAGAATACTGTAAATGTACCTTTTGTCTCTATTGTCTTAGTAGTCACTGTTTACATAGAATATAGTTTTAAACTGAACGTTTGACTCAGGTTAATCCCCTGGGTTAAACACATCTGATTTGGAATTAGCTAATCTTTCTTTCAGATTAATGACCCTTTGGCGGTTTTGCCTCATTTTGTACTCTTAAGTGCATGTTTTGCAGGGCGCTACATAGCAGTTTGCAACTTCAATCACAAATAAAATAAACAATGTACAGTATTTTGAATCTATGAATTCAAAGCAAATTCTTGCGTATGTGATAGAGCATGAACAACTGATACAGATCAATATAGTTTAATACTTGAGGCATTTTAGATCAAAATGATTATCATCATAGACGGTCCTGATTGCATATATAAATGTGGAGTAGACAAGTTAAAAAAAATTCCAAATTACTACTTGACCACTTTGACATGCTTTGGGGTTTCTCCTATATAGTTTTTTTTCTATCTAATGAAATAACAAGTAAGATTAAAGGTCTTTGTCTGATTCTCTTCAGAACACTGTGGACTATGCACCCCCTCTACCCACAACCCCCCCTCCTGAGGATTACTATGAAGAGGCTGTACCCCTTAGTCCAGGTGAAGCACCTGAGTACATCACTTCCAGAAGTAAGTTCCAGCAGGACACGTTGTTAAGATTTTCCTCTCTTTTTCTTTATTTTTGTATTTGTGTTAGTTCATTGTTGTCATGTTATGCTAAGAACTATTTGGAATAATCTTGATGTTTTGGTTGCATACCTAATGTCTACCTTCTCAGCACAGCACAGCCTTCTTATTTGTACAGTAAAAATCCTACAAATAAATGTATCAGTGTTGCCTTCACTTCCCTCTTAACTTTAGTTTGATTTAGCTACATAAAGCTTCTGTAGTACCAGGAGCTCTGCTTCACCCACTGTACTGCGTTGTATGGATGGGCTTCCCTAGCCTAGTCACAGTGAACTGCAGTAGCTGATCCAAACACTTGAACTGAATACATGTTTCTGAAATGAACTATAGTGCTACCACTCAGCTTCTGTAGAGTCAGATATGCACCTGACTGAGTGATCAACATTTGTCATAATGTTAAAGGAAATGGAAACTATTCAGTCAGTGAGTAGAGGAAAAAGAAAAAGCCAACACACAAGATTCTTTAATGTTCTCTATTTGTTCTAATGATTCACAGTGATTTTAATGGTTTGCTCCATTATTTTACATTAGGTTTCTTCAAAAATAACAGTTAAAAAGTAGAATGTGTAGAAGACAGTGTGTCCTAAACAGAAGCTGCCAATTCTGTGCGCTCCTCACAAAACAATGGTTTTAATAACAGGCATTTTGAAATTAATAATAAAGTACAATGTAGGTGGGAATGATGACGCAATGGTCACTAACGAAGCCTCACACATGCTGGAGACTGTATTTGAGTCCCATCTTGCTCACTGTAGTATATAGTTTCTTCCTTTGTACCTGCTTATTTGTTTCTCTGGGTTCTCCAAGTGTAGATTAGGTTGACTGACGGTTTTAAATTGGCCTTATTTAAATAAGTATGCCCTGTAATGGACCACCACCCTATCCAGTATGGTTCCTGCTTTGCACCCTGTGCTGCTTCAGTGGTCTCCCAATTCCTGCACTCGTATTGTT
Source organism: Polypterus senegalus (assembly GCF_016835505.1). Taxonomy (NCBI): domain Eukaryota; kingdom Metazoa; phylum Chordata; class Cladistia; order Polypteriformes; family Polypteridae; genus Polypterus; species Polypterus senegalus. The sequence goes on from NW_024377473.1 coordinate 17,322, forward strand.
GAATTAAAAGAATTCAGAAAATAGATGAAACAGTATGGCTGTATTATTTGAGAAGAGCTAGAAAATGTTAATCTATGATAGGAGACCAGTTGAAAACAAATCAAGCTTCATAGTGACTCTCCTCTCTTCACCTTCAGACAAAAAAGTCACACAGTCTGGTGTCTAATAACATCTTGGTGGACAATGAATTGCAAAACAACAAGAAACAGGAAGGAGGGTTGTGGTTCCAGTGGGGAAAACACTGTTTAATGATAATCTTTAGGGAAATAGAAAAACAACAAGTCCTTGTACACTCGCAGACAGCAGACTGCCCCTTTCCTCACTGAGCTGTTTTTAACAGTCAGCTGCATTGATGTCATGAAGCAAGAAGGTGGAGTTGACTGGGGTTCAGGAATCTTCCTTGCGGTCAATGATCTTGGAGTTATAGACAATCCAGATAGATGTGTGGGTTCTCTGGTTTCTCACACTTCCCTTTCACATGATCCCATGTGCCTTGTTCTGGTGGGCTTGAGTGAATAAGCATGCTATTGACATCATGTAATATTATAATACAATTTGAGTTATTCAATTGAGTGGTGAGAAAACATTCCTATAAAATTTTTATTCTATCTTTTTCACTTCAGTGTTAGGTTAACTAGCAATAATAAATTGGCTCTGTGTGGATGTGGGTGTGTTATGCAGTGGCCCTGCACCCTGTCCAGGGTTCAGCCCTACCTTCTGCATGCTGGAATAGGCACTAGGCCTCAGCACCTGGAGTTTGATTTACCTAGTTTGTTATACTGTACAGTATTACACTATGGTGGATTCCTTTTTCTGAAGCTTGATCGGTGTTTACCTAGTTTGTTATATCACACTGCAGTGGATTCCTTTTTCTTAAGCTTGATTGGTGCAAAAAATAAATGCTAATCAGTGTCATGTTCGTTCTAAATTTAACAAAAAAGTTTTATCAATTTCCTTGTGACTGGTTAATTAGACATGGCTTCCAATTTGTGAAAAACAAAAATAGTTGTACCTGCTAATCAACCAGTTGTCTTTTTCAAGGAACACTGTCTGATAACAATTAGGAGAGAAGCTCCATTATGTCGTATACACTACAAAGGAAGAATAAAAATTTGCATGGTAAAAAAAATTAATGAAACAACCGAGCATCCTGGATTTCAATCCTGCACTTACTTACCTTCTTGTGGTGTCTGCTCATTCTTCCTGTGTCTGTGTGGGTTTTCCTCTGGGTTCTCCTGCCAAGTTCATAGAGATGTGCAGATTAGGTTAATTGACAGTTCTAAATGTGCCCATTTGAGTGTGTGTATGTGTGTACCCTGCAGTGGACTGGTATTCATCCTTTGCACCCAATTCTTCAGGGGTAGGTTCAAGTACACTGTGCCCCTGCATACATTAAGAAGATTGGAGAATGATAGGATATACAAATTATTTTTATTTTGCATTTAGCATGCATTCATGTGATTTTATTTTTTCCACATTTGTTGCATTAGACCAGGGCTGTCAAATTCAAGACCTTTGGGCCCTTGGACTCTTTTATAGCGACCCACTTCATCAGCATTAAAAATATGTTACATACGGCCCCATATACACCCACTCTAAAGTTATTTTTTACATATAATTTAGCTGAATTACATTTACATCATGGATTAAAATCCATCAGTTGCACTTTATCTCTGCAGCACAGTGCACCACAGCTACTAACCTGCAGTTAGAAGACAAACTGACTACCCAATAGGAAAATGTAAAAAAAAGGCAACATGCCACACTGACATAAAAAGCTTTAGTGTTTCACCATGATTCCAAAATATGTGATAGTGAAGTAGATGGTAGCTTGACTTCATACACGCCACAGCTGCCACACTGCACAATGTTTTTAAAGCTGCAGAAGTGTCAGGGCTGAAGATCCCTCAGTAGAATATCTGACTGTTGCCACCATACTGCATAATACTTGTCTTCTCGATTGATGTATAGGGATGGAAAATGCATTTGCATTTCCATTCATGATCAATATGATTGCTGTCCATTTCTGATCAACTCTAAATGTAGTCTATGTAATCCATCACTATGGCATTTACACCCGTTTTTTTTTTTTATGTGGTCAAGTACAAGTGTAGACATGTGTGCTTTGCTTTAGCTACCTTTTTTTTTTGACTGCCACTCTCACTCTATATACATTGATGGCAGTTTTTTTTTTTTACTCAGTACTAATTTCGGCACCATGGCTGCTGGTAGCTATTCTACACTTCCGAAAGTAAAGTAAAGAAAAACTGATAAAGAAAGATGACTATTTTAAGAGACGCAGGTGGCTGAATATACAGTTGTGATGAGCAGAGAGATACCAGAGTGTCTTGTTTGTTAGGAAAATGTGGTAGTAGTTGCTTGTTGATATATTCTGGTCTGCATTGAGTTTGACACCCTTGCACTAGACTAATATGTAGATTATGAAACAAAACAAAAACAAATTGACTGCCGAATTGTTTCATATAAGGGTAGCGCAGTGGGTAGCGCTGCTGCCTCGCAGTAAGGAGACCTGGGTTTGCTTCCCGGGTCCTCCCTGCATAGAGTTCTCCCCGTGTCTGTGTTGGTTTCCTCCGGTTTCCTCCCACAGTCCAAAAACATGCAGGTTAGATGCATTGGCGATTCTTAATTGTCCCTAGTGTGTGCTTGGTGTGTGTGTGTGCCCTGTAGTGGCCTGGTGCCGTGCCCGGGATTTGTTCCTGCCTTACGCCCTGTGTTGGCTGGGATTGGCTCCAGCAGACCCCCATGTCCCTGTGTTAGGATATAGCAGGTTGGATAATGGATGGATGGATTGTTTCATATATATTTCTACTGTATATATTAGGGATATGACAATGCCAGACTTTTTGTATTTGATACCAGTTGTCACTATAATCGATACCTATTTGATTTGTTGGCAAATACAGAAATTCCTTTCACCTACTTTGTTATTACAATACTATACTTAACATTATTCAGGTAAATACTATTGTGCCTTGTAATAGAATATAAAATATATAAATACTAATAGTAACAGCAAATTTAAATTATATAATACAAAGTTGACTGCTCCTTCACTCATTATGTCACTCATTCATTAACAAAAACACTATTTCCTGTTTAGATAAAAAGCAGAAATTTGATAAACTGGTACATCTAGGCCAGTAGGTATCAACTAAGAAAGGACATTTTGATATATTAATATTTAGGGGTAAGAATCCACCAGAATAGAAAAACTAAATATTTCAAAATCTCAAAAACACTGATTTCATTGATATTTGCTGACTGACAGCTGCGGAAAAAAGAAAATAGCCAACACATGTTTTTTTTTTCTTTTTGACTTTTGTTGATATTAATACTCTAGTGAGTGGGACTTTCCAACACACCATTCCAACGCACCACATCCCACCTCACCACAGCACTGACATCGATCGCGTGGAGAGATGGGCCATGCTGGTTTACACAAAAGAAAAGTGAGTAAAGCAAAATTTACCCGAACTCAAAGAAGACATTTATGTGATAGTATCATATTTAGCAAGTGTTTGCCAGACTTATGGCTATGAGCGTAGTCAATTTTGCTTAATTGATCCAGTAAGAGAGATATTTAATAAATATTACCACCCCCACTTCATTTTATCTGGAACCTTGTGCAGATGTCAAAGTGGGGACTACAATTCCTTCAGCCAGTGCACTGCTCCAGACAATTCCACCAGAGTTCGTTAAATTTAAATCAAAGCATTGATAAAAGTGGCATGTCATAAAAGATAGCAACTTATGCATTTTTTTTTGTGTTTTTTTTTTCCCCCTTCAACCGCTTTGATATAACAATTTAATGGTCTTGCTGGATTACAGCAGTTACCTTAGAGCAGTGTTTCTAATCCTTGAAGACCCTTTTTAAGTTCCTTGATGATCCACAGGTAGCATTTGAACAGCAGTGGGGGAGTTTCCAGGTAGTAGTGGTATATCAGTCAAGTAGTTGCCCAGCTATCATTTAAGTAAATTATTATTGGTATTCATAAATATCAAATTATAATTTGTGATAGACATGGGGATTCCTCCAGTGTAACAGCAAATTGGGGGATGTTACAGTCTTGGGGATTTCAACATAGGGATTATAAAAAATGTTATCGTTATGGACTACCTGATTTACAGTATATTACCACATGCACATTCTAATTTTTGTCTCTTGACATTTTCTCTAACAAAAAAGGAAAATACTACTTGAATTTAATACTAAAATAAAAAATATATTGTTACAGGTTTATTGATATTGTTAAATCAACAGTTTTAACAACTTGCTTTTAAAATCTGCTGTGTCAGAAAATCCCTCTGTAAGGCTTGTAACATTTGCTGTTAAGATTTACGTTTGCATCATTAGCTAGTAAAAATATACTGAAGATCATTATTTAATGGATCGGTAAAACTGATTCAAATTTCATCCATGACAAAATCGTGGGACTTTAATTGTCCAAATCTGTCCCTTTTTTATAACTTCAAGGATTCCTGTGTGAAGTTGGGCCCGTCGGTTTTACATTAATCCATTATTTAAGAACTCTTGTAAAAAAAATCTTTTTTGTTCTGTTTTTCAAAGCATCTTACTTGAGTGATCAAACTTTGTTATTGTTGAGTATGTGTACAAATCCAGAAATAGAAAATTATTGGCCTGGTGTTACTTAGAAACTGCATTACATTTGCTAACATACCAGTCACATATATTATATAGTGTATTTATTTTTTATGTTTTTCACATTTTAGGGACTATATTCATACACATTAGATTGTCTTCAAAAACAACTGGCCCAAATTTAACATTTGTAGAAGTGTATTCAGTATGCTGTTTTGCTTGTATTGCTGTTAACTGTTTCTGTTAACGCAGTGCATGTTGTATTACTTTAGAGATGTGATTGGTGGTTTGAAACATAGAAATAATTAATTTTATTTTGATATTAACAAATGGAGCAGGTCATGTCATTGACGATGTACACAAATCAAACAGCCACTTAGTTTGAAATTTGTCTCTGTATTTAGTTGCTACATTTGTTGTTAACACTGCCAGTGGTGCAGTCTCATCCCATATTCCACAGTCCTCTATGCAGGATTCTGAATGCATGCAATGGTTAGAAAATGGATGGACTGTTGAACAGACATCTATAGAGAATCAGAGAATGAACACAAACTCTTAGTTTCTTTATCAGGACAGTGTATGAAAAGGTATTAAAAAATCAATTAATCTCACAATCTACAAGTTAAATGGTTACAACTCATATCTGCATCATGGGATAAAAGTGGTAATAAAGTGTGCGTTTTGCCTTTCTTTTAAATGATAAGCATGATTCCGAGAATTGCATGCTGAAATTCTAATGCCTCAAACGCAAACCTTTTCCCGACATGACTTCTGCTGGTTTTCTTTTCAAGACGTGTTAATGTAGTACAGCAGCACTGTGAGCCATCTACATGTGTAGTTTTTACTCACACTTTTGTCTTGCATTTTTGTGCCTTTTAAAGTACTCTATCCTACTTGCAGTCACTCATTAGTGCAATACCGACTTGCTACTACTAATAATGTAAAAAAGATAGTGCTGTTACATTGTCAGCATTTTGGTATTGTCTTGGTATCAAAATATCAATTCTTGTGACATCCCTTGTATATAGCCAGTCACTACACAAGGTCTAATACACCAACAGGTAAGTAGTCAATATATTTTTAAAAAGCCAGTCATGATTGATTCCTGACCTTGTGTAGAGGATTTCATTTTTCCTACTTTGCTATAATAATCTATAATAATAATAAAAATATATAATATTATTATATAGTAATCTATAATAATGTAGAGTATTATCTACCATGTATTCTGCAGAAGGATATCATATTATAACCTGGACTACACAACGGTGGTGGTTATGCATCAATATTTCAGGAATACTGAATGAAATGTTATGGATCTTATAGTTTCATATATCTCAGTTTCTTCTAATTGGGTTAGGGATGCCTATCACAGATTTTTTTTTTCCTGAGTGTAACTGTAAGGCTGTGTGCATAGTTTTATAATATACAGTACTGGAGTTTTACCATTTGGAATATCATAGTGCACTTGAAGTAAATTCAATCATCATTTTCCAAACTTGTTTTTTCATGGAGGGGCTAAAGTCATTCCAGGTGGCATCATAACCAAGTTGAGAATCAACCCGAGTCAGAGCATTTGGCCATTACAAGACAATTTTTAGTGTTTATCACATATCTGCAAGTAACAGGCCAACTTTCACTCAACATATCATTACCTCTATTATAGAGTCTGCCTAATGCAGTTTATGGGATCCATTCCAGCAGTACTGGCATATAGACAGTAACCTACCTTGCACACACCTTTACTCATTTATATATATGAAGTTTAGCATTGCTAATTAACATAGCATGCACATATTTGGGAATGCAGAAACAAATTGAAGGACTTGAGTTGAACCATCACAGACACAGTGAAAAAATGCAGATTTAGTAGTGGATTTGATCCCAGGTCTATGAAACTGTGAGGCAGCAGTTGTAATCAGTATGCCACACTTCTCCATTACTACTCAGCCCATCGGATATTTCAGTTCTTATAAAACAGACAGCACCAGTGTTCAGGACAAAGTTACATTTATAGATCACTTTAATCATTTTCTGGATCAACTGAATGTGGTACACTCCTCAACACGACTTTACAATTATTTACTAATGTAAATAGGGCCAAGTCACCAACAATCAGACATGTATCACAATCAGAAGGAATAATACACCAGAATTAAAATATATTTTGCAGTTCAGTGCATGAATGTTATTTATCCATCAATATTACAGAAAAGTATTCAAAAGGACATTCCACACATTTTCTTTAATTTAGGAGAAAGTATTTCAGGAAAATGGAAAGTGCTGAGACATGTGAAACATAGGGATGAGTCTGTCTGTGTCTGTGTGCATATGCCATCTCTGAGACCACTCTCAAGGGTTAAGAGTGCTCTAGAGCTGCAAGGATTTTGTTAATGTAGTTGTTACTCATATTATACACACCCCAAGTGAAAATTCAACCAAAAGTGGAAATGTACACTCTTGTGTACTCAAACCGTGGCATGTTTATACACACATTTACAGGAAAGGTTCATATAGATGTGACTTTACAGAACCCTCGCACATACAGAAGTGTAGAGTTGTACAATTATGCCCTCACACAATAGCAGATAGTAGATCTGTGTACACATGTAAAGGCATTCATGTTTTCACAGCCCTCATATACCATATTTAGACTCTCATGTGGGAAGAGTTCACATTGTCTGTCATTTGGAAACTTCAGTACATAATAGAGAAGCACCTCCAAAAATTCCTTATTTCTCTTTGAAGTACAATGGAACCTCGGGTCACGATCGTAATTCATTCCAAAACTCTGGTCGCAACCCGATTTGGTCATGACCCGAACTAATTTCCCCCATAGGATTGTATGTAAATACAATTAATCTGTTACAGACCGTACGAACTGTATGTAAATATATTTTTGTTAAAGAATTTTAAGCACAAAAATAGTTAATTATACCATAGAATGCACAGTGTAATAGTAAACCAAATGTAAAAACATTGAATAACACTGAGAAAACCTTGAACAGAGAAAACAAACACTGCAAGAGTTCACGCTACAGCCTTGCGAACCGCTTGC
>NW_024377474.1:0-26815 GCF_016835505.1 Polypterus senegalus
TATATATATATATATATATGCATATATATATATAATATATATATGTGTGTATATATATATATATGTGTGGATATATATATGTATATATATATATATCTATATACAGTATATGTGTATGTGTGTATATATATGTTTATATATGTGTGTGTATATATATATATATATATATATATATACTAAGAATATAACTCGCTTCAGATGAGATGTGTTAAAGAAGCAATGAAAAGAAAACATTTTGAAAATAACGTAACATGATTGTCAATGTAATTGTTTTGTCACTGTTGTGAGTGATGAGTGTTGTTGTCATATATATATATATATATATATATATATATATATACACACACACACATAAACATATATATATATATACACATACATATATACATATCTACATATATACACATACATATACACACACATATATAAACATATATATACATATACATACATATCTACATATATACACACACAGCTATTTCATTATCAGTGCAATACGCTGCTTGTTAAAACGGATGACTCCCTCCCTTACGTTGCAAGTCTGCGTGGATATTATGAACTATCGTATTTGTTCAAGTTCTATTTAAATTTTAAATAGAAGGAATTTTTATTTAGTCGACAGAAATATCTTTGGTAGGAATGGTAAAAACAGACAGGAATATTATTTGTGAATAAATCAACTCAAACCTTAAACAACTTATAATATTTTGCTCTCCATAAAAATATATCCTGTCTAAATTATACAAGTTAGAAATAAAGTAAACATTAAAAAGAACAAACATTCAAATTTCTTTACTCTTATGTAATTTTATATAAAAAATAAACTTAGATTTTAAATATCCCAAAAGATTTTGCTCTCCATAAAATATATCCTGTCAAAATTATACAAATTCAAATATGAACATGCTGCATAACAAAACCTAGAAATATAAATAAAATGTGTTCCTTTCAGCAATAACAAATCAAATCATTCAGTTGTCTTTGCTCATATGTCATTTTAGAGCTGGACGCCTGGCATCTTTTTTGGCCACAGGTTCGTTTCTGTTTGGTGTGAGGTTCTGTGTTGTGGAGATTCTCAGGATGGATTGCAGGTGCTCATCAGTGAGGCGACTCCTGTGTGCTGTTTTGTTAGTCTTTATCACTGAGAAGAGCTTCTCACACAGATATGTGCTACCAAACATGCACAAGGTTCGAGCATGTAGACGGACTTTTTGTTCTTCAAAGTCACCAAAGCGCCGTGCAAACTCAGTGCGCTCAGTTTATCAGCAAAGTGCGTATTTGGGAACACCGTAGTGACGACTTGGTTTAACATTACTTGGCAACAGGGAAAGTGGGGCAAGGTGAACTGGTGCATTTGTGTCTCCCATAAAAGCAGCTTCACTTGAAATCACTTTGTGATTGTGCACGGTAAAAACGTCCGCTGAAGTGTCAGATTCTTATTTAATTCTTCTGCTTTCTGTATCTTCTGCATTGCATTCAGGTTACCCTGATGTTTTGTCTCATAGTGCCGTCTTAGATTAAATTCTGTAATTACAGCCACATTAGCTCCACAAATGAGACACACGGGTTCAGTAAACATATACTCAGCCTCCCATCGGTTTTTAAAGGCTCTATTTTCAGAATCAACTTTTCTCTTCAGCATCGTGTGAGCTAGCTTCGCAATAACTTGCAGCATCATAAGGTAGACTTGATTAACGCGGTAAGTGTTAGGCAAGGCAGCTGAAGCGCTGCATTATGGGATCTGTAGTTTATTGTGTTACCAGCACTTCATATACCCCGCTTTAATAACAATAATACAGTATATAAAATGATCTCAGGGGCGGATATAATTACCGCCGGGCGGATGTGGCCCATGACCCCTTGAGTTTGACACATATGGACTAAATAGAACTTGAAAAGATATATTTTTTCAAATGTGATCGCAATTCAGATAGAGTTGATGCGCAAGACTACAGCCTGCATGCCTCAATAAGTCATCCTCCCCTCGCTCTTACTTTTTTACCGTTCATCTAATGAATACACTGAGTATGGCTTTACCAAAACAATCATTGATGGCGAATAAAGTATCCATTATTCGAGTATGTAGATCGGGATATATATATATATATATATATATATATACCCAGATATGCAGCGAGAAGTAGTGTGTTAAAAAGCTAGAAAAGAAAAGGGAACATTTTAAAATAACGTAACATGACTGTCAATATACAGTATTTGTTTTGTGAGTGTTACTGAGTGTTGCTGTCATCAAGGATTTGATTATCATTATTTCTTTCAATCAGGTTCGTATTTGTAGGATGTGTTGTGTTCAAGTTACATTCCGTGTTTGTCAATCGTTGTAAAGATGACAGGTTTCATTCATCGATTCGTTTCTTACTGCATCAATAAACAGCTCGTCTTCTTCTTTATCTGAGACCTGACACACTGCATGCACGGTTTTTTTTTTTACACTGTCTTCCTTTAGCGGGACATTGACTTTTCCAGCGTGTGCTTTGTTTCCGCAGTAGTTGGATTTATGAATATGCTTGTATGTATCAGACGCTTCATATTTTTTGCTGCCTTTTCAATTGTGTAATTCGGTTTTGTTCAGCGCTCTTTGGAACTGTTGCTTTTATCTGTGCACTCGTCAGTTCACGTGAGCCTTTCGGTGTACATGCATCGAAGGTTCCCAGCTGTGCTGGTGCCATCTCTGCTATGTCCATGGCTGTATTTAATGTTACCTTAGTCCTGGCACTTAAAACTTTCTCTCGCAGTTTCGCTGAGTTTGTGTCAAACACCACCCTGACCATCTCATCTTCCTCTCCATAAGCACAGTCCTTCACCCGTGAATATTTACCGTGGCAGTTTGCTATTGGATTGCCGCTGACGGACGGCCTTATATGGGCAGGCACTAAATTACAAACTCCAGCGGCAGCCTGTCTATGAACTTAATTTAAAGTGTAGGTTTACATGTGCTTTGTTTCGAAGTAGCAGAACTCATGAATATGGTTGTATATGTCACTTCTCGCTTCTTATTGTTTAAGCTGCCTTCTCAATTATATAATGCATGTTTTCTTCAAGCGCTTTTGAGGTCTTCCTGGTTTTCTATGTACTGCGTGATTACGTGGGAGGCGTGATGATGTCACACGAAACTCCGCCCCACGGCGTTGAAGCTCATCTCCATTACAGTAAATGGAGAAAAACTGCTTCCAGTTATGACCATTACGCGTAGAATTTCGATATAAAACCTGCCCAACTTTTGTAAGGAAGCTGTAAGGAATGAACCTGCCAAATTTCAGCCTTCCACCCACACGGAAGTTGGAGAATTAGTGATGAGTCAGTGAGTGAGTGAGTGAGGGCTTTGCCTTTAGTATAGTGAGTGAGTGATATAATATATACATGCCTTTATATATATATAGATATATATATATATATATATATGTCATATACGCGCGAGTCGGAGTCAGCGGAAGGATTCTTGACACACCTGGGAAGACATTCACGGCCAGGGAATGGTGGGGTACTAACTTTCTCCCTCTGCTTCCTTATAGGAAAAAGACCGCTCCTGCACCATAGGCCAGTTTTGACCGCACTATGTCTACTTCCGCCCTTCCTCCGCCATCTTGCCCTGGCGCCATCCTTCCCATCCTCCCTCACGGTTCCTTCCCAGCATTCCTCCACTTCCACTCCTCCTCTTTAAAATGGCCGCGGCCCATGCTTGGCGTCGCGTTATGAACTGTTTATTGGTTTATGATTTTGACCATATTTTTTCATGTATTGTATTCTAGACAATATAACGGGGCGGAAAACCCCAACCTTTGTGCTACTGTCCTCCTCGGTCCTTTACATTGGCGTAGTCGGCAGGATACAAGATCCCCGGAGATGACCGAGGGACAGGACCTAAACACCGTGCTGCAGAACATGAGCGCCCAGCTCCAGGCCCTGCAGCAAGCGCAAGCCGCACCACCACCGGGAGCTGGAGGCTACGAAGGCCAGGCTGTTAGTGGCCCAAAGAGCGAGACCAGACCCGCCCAGGCAGCCGCCTCCTCCGCTGGTGCCGATGGGCCCGCCGGATGACGTGAGCGCTACCTCGGCATGTTTGAGAGGACGGCCACCTGGAACGAGTGGCAGCGGTCCAGTGGGCGTCCATTTTGGCGCCATACCTAAAGGGACCAGCTGCGGCCTATTATGACCTCCCTGAGGAGGAGGCGCTAATTACGACCTCCTCAAGCCCGAAATCCTGGCCCGCCACGGCATTACGCCGGGCCAGCAGGAGGCAGAACTGGCAGTTCAACCCGAAAAGCCTGCCCGCGCCCAGGCGTTGATTTCTGGGGCAAAATGGGGTGCTGGCTACGGCCAGAAGGACCCCAGGCTCGGAGAGTCGTGGAGTTGGTGGCCTGTGAGGGCCTGGTCAACGCCATGCCCAGTTCCCTCGCCCAGCAGGTCGGTGGCACCCTATAAAGACATGCCGGGTCTCCTCGAGGTCCTGGAACGTCAGTTGGCGGTTCTCCGAGTCGGGAGGCAGAAAAGTCTGCTCGCGGGAACCGGCAGGGGCGGCGGCCACCCGAGCCATCTCGAGCGCTGCAGAAGCGCCAGCCTAAAGACAAACCGCCTCTCCGCCGCGCTGTTACAAGTGCGGCGAGACCGGCTTCTGCTGCCAGCCTGTCCCCTGAATGTGCGCCCGGAGCTGATGAACTGCACCTGGGCATCCACCGAAGGTACTGTACCGCATTCCTTGGCGAGTCCAAACACGGGAGTGGTCTTATTGAATGGAGCACGCCGTGGTAGCTTTGTTCGACATAACCATTGCAACATTACCATTGTTGCTAGCCGTTTCGTGTTACGCGACAGTGGCTGAAGCAGCACTTGCAGGTCACTTGTGTGCATGGAGGGACCATATCGTCGCTTATGTTACCTGGAAGGGGAACCAACCAAACTGATGGTCGCTGTGTTACCTGAACCCCCTTCCCAGTGCATTGGGACATGACTGGTCAAAAAGAATCAGCGGTAAGACACTCTACCACTCCCAGGGCCTCGTTGGATCTAGTTATGAGGGGAAAAGGCACCCCTGTGGCCTCCACGCCCGTGCTCTGGGGCAGGCCCTAGTGGCACTGGTGTCTGGGGATGTTTCTTCAGCGATGGACCCTGACCCGAAGACTCCGCGGGAAGGGACAAGCCAGGCAACTCTTCCGTGTACAGGTCACAAGACCCTCTCGGCCTGGATCACCAGTTTCAATCCCACCAGCCGGCCTCATTTAAAAGGGAGCAGTGGAACGATGATTCCCTACGGGTTGCCCGAATGCGGTGGTTTTGCCAAACAGCTCACAGGCCGACGGTTCTACACCACGCAAACACTTCTTTGTCCTTGAAAATGATCTGTTGTACCGGTCGCAACCCACGAGGCGAGTGCGGAAGTTGTTGCTAATTCAGTGTACCTTCCAGCAGGAGATATGCGAACTGGCTCATGCTCACCTCCTAGGCCCACCTCGGGGCGAAAAACCCTGGAGAGGATTAAGCTCCAGTTTTACTGGCCTGGGATCAATGAGGAGGTCCGGACGCTTCTGTCAATCCTGTCCAGAGTGCCAGATCCGCCAGATTCCTAGGAGGGACCGTGCTCCTCTAGTCCCTATTCCCCTGATGGACATTCCCTTTGAAAGGATAGGGGTCGATTTGGTGGGACCCTGGAGCCCTTAACCCGTGGCCACAAGTATATCCTAGTTATGGTGGACTATGCCACCCGGTACCCAGAGCGGTTCCCCTGCGCTCCGCTAATACTAAAAGCATTGCACGGGAACTGGTTAGTTTGTTTTCCAGCGTGGGCATACCCAAGGAGGTCCTCACGGACCAGGGTTCACCATTTACCGGATACGTTCAGGAGGTGGCCAAATTACTGCAGATAAAGCACCTGAAAGCGTCAGTCTATCACCCGCAAACTGGACGGGTTGGTGGAACGCTTTAATCAGACGCTTAAGCAGATGCTCTGCAAGGTAGTCAACGGGCGGCAGGAACTGGGACCAGCTCCTCCCGCTCGTGCTTTTTGCCTACCGGGAGGTACCCCAGGCCTCTACTGGCTTCTCCCCCTTTGAATTGTTATATGGGCTTACAACCCGGGGAATCCTCGACATCCTAAAAAGAGGGCTGGGAGGCTGAGGCTCTTCCCTCCTCTAACATTTTGGAGTACGAGCGCAACTGCACGACCGACTCACAAAAGATCAGGCCCCTCCTGAAAGACCACGTGACTGCGTGCGCAAGCAGCGCAGGCCGGTGTTACAACCGCAACTCCGTCCTCAGGGAGTTCCGCCCGGGGACTGAGTTATGGTGCTCGTTCCGACCTCCCACTTTCGAAGCTGCTGCGCTCACTGGCAAGGGCCTTACGAGGTTAAGGAGAGAAAGGACTGCGTCGACTATTTGGTGAAACAGCCCAATCGTCGACCGGTGAGGATCTATCATGTCAACCTGTTAAAGCCCTGGAGATAGAGAGGAGCTTCCCAGCTCCGTAGGTCACTCTCCCTTTTACATGCACAACTGCCCTTAACTTCGTGAAGAGCTGACACCCAAGCAACGGCAGGAATTAACCCAAACACTCCGAGCCATCCCGGCGCAGTGTGTGCGAGTCACCCGGCGGACGCTGATTGATTACGAGCAATATAGTCACAGACCCGGGTAATCGTCCGGAGAGGCCCTATAGACTCGGAGGCAAAACACGCAGAGGTCGAACTGGAGGTGAAGCGTATGTTGGACATGGACATAATTGAAGAGCCATAGTCCCTGGTCCAGCCCTATTGTCCTCGTCTCTAAGCCAGACGGCTCCTGGAGGTTCTGTAATGACTTTAGACGTCTGAATCAGGTCTCCACCATGCATGCCACCCGGCTGCCCCGGTAGAAATAGAAGAAGAAGTTAAAATACTGCTTATGGTTTATAAAGCCTTAAATAATCTCTGCTCCATCTTATATATCGGAATGCCTGACACATTATATTCCAAATCAGCCTTAGATCTTAAATGAGTGTCTCCTTATAATTCCAAAAGCTAAACTTAAAAGAAGTGGTGAGGCGGCCTTCTGCTGTTATGCACCTAAAATCGGAATAGCCTGCCAATAGGAATTCGCCGGGAAAAAAACAGTAGAGCATTTTTAAAACACTGCTGAAAACACATTACTTTAAAAAGGCCTTCTCAAAACTTCACTTTAACTTAATACTGATATTTGATGTCCAATTCATCACAATAACTATTCATAGTGGCCCCCAAAAACCGGGCGACTGTCTCTCTTCTGTTTTTTTTTGGTTTTTTTTGTGGGGGGTTTTTCCCCCCCCTCTCAAAGCATAAAGGATGCCCCAAAATTGGGGATGGACTAAAACCCAAGAAGTCCCGGGGACCATCATCTTTAAGGTCCTTCCATGAAAACCCTAAATAAAAAGAGGACTTTTTTAAAAACATGTTAGGTAGTTTTGTTTAGAGGCCCGGGCGGTTGTGGTCTGGAACCCCTACAAATTTTTTTTTTTTTTTCCCCGGGTTTTGGGGTTTTTTTTTTTTTTCTGCCCAAAACCTCCCCGGCCCTTTAAAACTTATTCATGTTAATTAATGTTGACATGTTTATTTTTATTGTGTCCTATTTTCCTATTCATTTTGTAAACCCTTTTGACTCTTTTTTTGAAGGAATATGTGCTATATAAATGCTTGATTGATTGATTGATTGATTGTTGTTTGGGCAATTGCTTGGGGGGTTGGAAAAAAAACCCGTTTTCCCAGCCCCTTTGACGTGAAGGGTATTGGAAAATTTCCCCCTTTAACGGCATCCAAAAAAGAAAAAAGCCTGGGGCCCAAGCCCCCCCCAGTCCTATAGTGGGGGCCACCTGGATAAACATCATCATCTTTTCCCGGCACCGGGGAAGAACATCATTGCAGGTCTTGCTGTCCCACAACGCAAAGCAAAGCCGGGCACCCGGGGAAAAATCCCGAAAGTTTTTTTTGGCTTAAAGGAGGCCAAGTTTTTTAGGCTACCCGTGGGGGGGACGGGTGAGACCACAGTGTTAAAAAATCAAAGACATCTTGGAACGGCCCCCCCAATACCAAGAGGGCAGGTGAGGCTTTTTGGTTTAAGGGGGGTACTACCGCCCACGGCCCCCTGTTTCCCCAAAGAGCAGCACCCTTGACAAATATGAAAAAAAAAGGGTGCCCCCTTTATACGGGTGGGGAAACCACAAGGCAGAACCGCATTCAGTGACCTAAAGAAGGCCCAAACGCCAACACCTGTATTGAAGACGCCATTGGGGCCCCCCATTTATTCTCCAGACTGGCCTTTGGAAAGGGCCCCGGGCCGGGGTTGAGCCAAAGCGCCGGGGTGTCGGCCCCCTGTTAAATGTACCGGGGCCCCGGAAATAAGGCCCGGAAACCGGATGGGGGCGGTCGAGGGGGAAGGTTTTTCCTTTAAAATTGGGCGGTGCCCCATCTCCGTTCCCTTTTTTGGGTGTAAACCACTCTGGAATTGCCCACGCTGCATTTCCCAGGGGAACCCCTACAAAAGAGTCAACCCCTTGTGGGTCACCAGATGGTTTCTTTTTTAAAACCCCTATAAATTCCCCGGGCCATTTATGGGGGCCGGGGCACCCTTCAAAAGCGCTGCTCTCCCCCCATATCCCGCCCTTTCCTGGGTTAGGCCCCCGGACCACGGGTTTTGGGGCAAAGGGGGATGGGTAACGCGGCGGAGCCGCTAAGGATCTTGACACCCGGGGGAAGACTTTCCCCCGGAAAGGGAAAATGGCAGGATACCAACTTTTCCCTTATGCTTCTTTACAGGAAAAAAGGGGGCCCGTTTCCATAACCCGTTTCCCCCCTCACCCCGCCTACTTCTGCCCTTCCCCCATTTTCCCCTCGCCAGAATCCCATCCCCCCTCACATTTCCCTTTCCCAGCACCTCCACCCCCGGGCTCCTCCTTTTTAAAAAGGGGCCCCCCGAAAACCAGGGCGGGGTCCCCTTTTTATAAACTGTTTTAAAAAATGACTCAGACCATATTTTTTCATTTTTGTGGATTCTAGACAATATAAGGGCCCGGAAACCCCCAAACCTTTGTGCTGCCTCCTCCTCAGTCTGTTAAAACTTCTTACTAAAAAAAGGCCCAAAGCCCCCACTCCCCCCACTCCCCTCACTCACTCACTCACCCCCTCACTGCCCCCACCCCCGCCCTTTTCCACAAACCCCCAATTTTTCCCGTTGGAAGGCTGAACTTTGCAGGCCTTTCCTTAAAAGCACTTAAAAAATTTGGGGCCCGGATTTCATTTCGGAAATTCTACGCAACCCCCCAAACCCAACCTTTTTTCCTAAAATTAAACACGGCCATAGCAAAAAGGGTTCACGGAGGGGCGGGGGTAAAGGGAAATGTGCTTACATATTCATAAGGGTTGCCTTGCAACTCACCCACGCCCCCATGAAATTTTACTGCCTGCCCATATAAGGCCATTTTTTTGCTTTTTCCTTTTGCTTTGCAAGGAAGCAGCTTTCTAAAACTTCTGCACTTTTTTTAAAACTAACCAATAAGAAAGCCCTTTTTTCCCTTGTTTTTCCAACGGCAGCCTGTAATTGACTCCCCTGTCCTTTAAAGGCGTTCTTCTCTGTGGTGTTTTCACCCTTTTCCCCTTTCTTCGCCAAAAAAGGGGTTTTTCCATGGCCCCTCCACTCTTTTAGAAATATTCAAAAGTGTTTGGGGGAAACAGCACGCCCCGGGGAAAAACCTCTGTGGAACTAAACCGCCTCCCCGTAATTGACTGCCTGCCCCTATAAGGCTATTTTTCCCCCTTGTTTCTAAGTCGTTCCCTTATTTCTTGAAGGGGAAGCAGCTTTCTACAGCTTCTGCACTTTTTTAAAAACAACGATTAAAAGAAAGTCCTTTTTCCCCAAAGGCAGCCTTTTATTTAATCCCCCCGGGTTCTCTGCTTGTTTTCCATTTTTTCATTTTTACCTTATTGGTGGGTTTTTTTAATCCAGGGGTTCTTTTTGTGTTCACTCCGGTGTCTTTGGATTTAGGCTTCGGAAGCAGTTTTACGCTTCTGAAATTGTTTTAAAAAATAACGATATATAAGAAAGTCCCTTTTCCATTTAAACCCCTTTTTATTTAATCCCTTGTTCCCCGGGCTTTTTTCATTTTTTTATTTATTCGTTTTTTATAGTTATTGTGTAGGTTTTTTTTAATCCGGGGGTTTCCCTCTTCTGTGTTCACCCCTTTTGGTTGTTTTTTGGTTTCGAAGTTTCCAAGGAAGCAGCTTTCTAAAGCTTCTGCACTGTTTTAAAAACAACCATATAAAAGGGAAAAGCCCTTTTACCCTTTGCATCACCAACGGAAACCCTTTTTTATTTAATTCAGGGGTTAAGTCCTTTTCCCTTTTTTTCCCCAAAAAGCAACCTTTTTTTACCCGGGGTTTTCTTCTATTTTTTTTTGTTCATTTGTTTTTTTTAATTCAGGGGTTTAAAAGACCTTTTTTTTTGCTTAAACGAAAAACCTTTTTATTTAATTCAGGGTTCTTTTTATTTTATTGTTCATTTTTTTGATTTTTACGGTTTTGTGTAGCTATTTTAGACTTATTTTTACTGTTCAAAAAAACCCTTTTCCCTTTTTATTTTAAAGTAAAGGGAAGCTTTTTTTACTGATCAAGTACCCTTTCCCCTTTATTCTTCCAACTATCCCCCCTATTAAAATGCTATCGGGATTACCATCAATAAAAAGGAACTATCACTTCCAAAGGGTGTCTATCCCGGAGAGGGCCCGCCTTTTTCCATTCTCTGTGTTACATATTCCCGGACATATAAGGCTCCCTTTTGGATACCCCATGGACTTTTGTTTTCTTATTTTTTTTAAAATGGCTGGGAGGGTTAAAAGTGTGGACTGATGAGGGTTTCGGGGAAAGAAAATTTTAAAATTACACAAGAGCACTATAAAACGGGAAATGCTTAAGCCCTTCCCCCAATGGCCCCGGTGGGGGTTGATGGCGCTTTTGAATTATTTGGTTGTCCTTTCAAATGTCCCGGGGGGGAATATTTTACCCCTTTTGGAGAACCCAATGCCTTAAACATCTTGATTCACGGTGACAATTTGAGTAGTGGACATTTTGATGTTTATGAATTTTTCAACCCCAAAAGGGGTGTGAAGTTATTGATGAAGCCAATTGTACCCAATAAATTAACACATGCTCAATGTCACTTCAACACAAATCCAGTTTTGATTATTACAGCTGCAACCCAAGCTATGAGAACACAGAAAAAAAGGAGGCATTTCGACGGGTACTTTTTTGATACAGCTAAAACAAACAACTTTGGGGCACCGCCAAATACCCAGAAAAATCCACAAATTCATAGGGGCCTTTGTCCTAAATCCCCAAAAACACATCCACAAGTTAATGGGGGCCGGGTGCAAAAATCCCTCACAACAACATCCACAATTTAATGGGGGACTTTTCAAAACCACCACACCCAAAAGTTAATGGGCCCAAAAAAACCTGCAAACCTTTAAAGTTAATAGGGGCTTTGCAAAAATACTCACAACCATCCAAAAGTTAATGGGGTTCTTTTTTCTAGATACAATCCCAAAAATAAAAAGCGGCCTATCCAAAAAACAAAAAAAGGTTTGGCCAAAAAAGCCAATTGTGGATTTCAAAACCCAAAACATACATTATGAGTCTGATAAAACAGTACAAAATTACCTATGGATGTTCACTGTGACTATTGCCCAAGGGGAAAAAAAAGAAGTGGAAATCAAAGCCTCCTGGTTTTTTGCTGAAACGGTGGTAAAGTCTCTCTCCTCCTTTTTTAAAAGTTTCCCTCCCTTCTTGAGGGCCTGTTAAATCCCCCAACATCCTCAAAGTGAGCTTTTTCGAACAACATTAAAGGTACAACAGTACATTTCAAATGACATCATTTGGTGCAAACCCAAAAATTGTTGGGGGAAATTTTTCCCCCCTTTCATTTAAAGTTCGGGGACAAGTGTTAAATTTGATTGGCGTTTTTTACCTATGCCAAGTGAGGAACAAAAATTTTTTGCAAATTTTTTTTCCCCGGGGGGATGTAAAAAGGGGAAGCACAAATTCCCCCGGTAATTTTTCTGGGACTTAAATCCCCCTTGGTAAAACAATTACAAAATGCTCCATGACTGTAACACTTACATCCAGGATTTCCCACCCACAATGGACAGTATTTCAGATGAAAAAAGACTTCAAAGTTGCCATTCACGAACCCAAAAAAAAAATTACATCACAAAAAGGCAGTTTAATAAACCCACAGTTCATCGGGTTGGGTTGTTTTTAAAAAGGAAAAACGCCAAAAATAGAGATAGTTTAAAACCCAAAGAGACAAAAAACTGCAACGCAAAAAAAGGAAACCCCACAGACCCTGGGGATCCCTTAATATCCTCTCATGTTCTGCTATGGTGAAGGCGGCTTTCTTTTCTATACCTAAAAGTTCATGTACCAGTAAGTTACCTATGAACAAAACTGTTCCAGCAAACTTCTATTCATCCCCCGCATGATCAGACAAAACCCCTTTTAATAAAAATTCCTTTCTTCCAATTTTAAAATTGGATTTTAGTAGTAGAAAATGCAAAAATTGAATCCGAAAAAGACAAAAATTATATCAGACTAAATAAAAAAAACTTCGGGCGGGAAAATTATGCCCAAATTTAAAAAAAATGCTTTTTGACAAAAACGCCCTGATTTAAAGAACTTGGTAAAACTGTGATATTACCATCTTCCTTCACTGGAGGACCTGCTATATGCAAAAAAACAAGATGCAATGACATATGTTCCGTTAGGGCCCCCCTGACTTATTCATCACATTTACTTGCAACCCCAAATGGCCTGAGACCCGGAAACCCCCTTTCCCCGAAAAAAACCTCCCCGACCGCCAGGGCCTTATCAGTGGTTATTTCATCCAAGATTGCAAAATGATAGACTTGCCACAAAGAGTAAATTTTTTCGGCCGGGAAAATTTTAAATGTACAACCATAAGAGTGGCAAAGCGGGTTTTCCCCCATGCACAAAATTCTTTGTGGCTAAAGGATACAAATTAAACCAGCTCTCATCGATAAACCCTAATCCTTTAAAAATTTCCCTGATCCACAGACTGACCCTGCCCTACACAAAAAAAATAAAACCCAAACATGATTCCCGGGCCCATGTAGACCTCATAATATCAACTCGCCTGCATGATCAAAAAAGAATATGCACTAAGAAGTACCCGTCCTTTTCATCCCCAAAAACTCAAACCGGGGAAAAATGGTTACCCTCAGTACCCCGGCCCCCCTACTGATGGAGGTCATACAATTCCAATCAAAGGGGGTAGATATTGACAAAAGATGGGTGGTCCCTTATAGTCCTGTGCTGCCCCGCTTCTTTAATGTTTTCCATAAATTGAATTTTGAAATTTCCCAGAAAAAATCAATCAAATACTTTGCAAGTTTTTGTTTAAAAAAGGGGAAGTGACCAGGCGAGTATTTACAAAAACCCAAAATCAAAAGGGCGGGAAATATCCCATACGCTGGTGCTTTAAACATTAGTAGCTCTGAAGCACCCTGGCGATTTTCTGTTTTCCCATTCACAACGACCCCTCCGTTGGTTTCATCTTGCTTACATCTTGAAAACGGCCCAAAAGAATTTATTTCACAGAAGGCAATGTTGCCGATAAATTACACAATCCACCAAACGCCCCCTTTTAGCATTTTTTGCCTTTTTCAAACATGATGATTTTGCTAAACAACTTTTTATAAAAGAAATTCCCCTCATATTATGTGTGGGCAAACAACATGTTTGTGAAAGGGAAAAAGGGCAACCCTGTACCAGGAATTTTTGGGGGGAAAAAGGGTAATGATTTGGGGGGGCCCCCCCTTAACCCCAAAAACTGTAACTACCATCTTACTACCCCCAACAAAAAACCCCAGGTCCCACATCTTTTAAATGTCCCCGGAAAAGGGTTTAAAAGGGATCCTACATCCCACCTATAAGTCACCTGCAGGGGACTTTTGGTTTCTACATGGCGATATCAACTGGGGCCGGGCACTGCAGGAAACTGCTCTATCTGCCACCCAAAAGATCTGTGAACTATTTGCTGTTATGTTTGTTCTGCCAAAAAGGAAAAAACCCCTTTTAAAACCCATGGGAAAAAACAAAAGAAAAGCATGGCAGAAAAATGTTGGGGGACAGACTGAAAGAGATCATATACGAAAAAAGAAGTCCACCAGTGGTTAAATTTAATCTATAAAAATTTTCTACAGTTGCTTCAAAAAAATACGCCCTTTTCTATTGGAGGTCAATCTCTTTATATTTCGGTTTCCTTTTACCTTTTAAATAAACTCACAACTTGCATCAAATCCCCAAAACTTGAAAAAGACATCTTACAACACCCCCGGACTTGGCCCCAAAATAGTCCAAAAAAACTTAACAGTTTTCTAAAAGTGACCAAAAGTCAGTTTATAGGGAAATCATGAGCAGGTTGGCCCGCCACTGGCACAGTGTTTTTCCCCGATGCCCAGGTGGAACTGGTAAGACATTCCCAAAAACCTTCTCCGCAAAAATCCAGCAAAACGTAACATTGCCATAGCTGTTTGGGTTCTTCGGCTTTCTGCAACTCTTTGCAGGGTGGCAGAACTGCTCATTCAGCTTTCAAAAATGCCTCTAAAAACCCCAACCATACTGAATCCCATATGTGTAACATATCAAAAAAAAAAAACAACATGGCTGGGAAATGCTGCGACATTGTCAAATTTTTTTGTCTGGGATGAATGCACCATGGGAAACAAAGCAGGTATTGAGGCTTTAGACAGGACCCTCCAAGACATCCAAACACCCAACAAACTTATGGGAGGCTTGACAGTGTTGCTGGCTGGGCTTTCAAAACCCCCTTCCCGTCGTGCCCAAAGGGGCCGGGGCCCGGGTGAAGTTAAAGCACTTGGGGAAAACTTTTAAAACCTATGGCCACAAATCCATGTTGTTACTTTAAAATAAACTGGGGTTCATTTGAAAGGGGACAAAAAGCAAGGGAAATTTTCTACTCTTCTGATGAGTATAGGTAATGGTACCTTTAAAAAGAAAACCGTAAAATAAATATTTTCCCCACAAATCTATCTCTCATCCAATACCTTACAAAAACCCTTTTTTCAAAATGTTTACCCCGGGTCTACAAAATCTACACCAAAATGGCGCCCCATGGTTAAAAAAGAGCTATCCTGACACCAAAAAAATGACTACAACTATAAACCACATTTTATTTTAAGAACTACCTTCACAAACAAAAAAAATATCAATCTGTTGATTCAGTTGTAAAGTGAAGACAAAATTATTATCCAGTAGAGTTTTCAACACTAAATCCCCCCAGGCACTCCCGAGCATAATTTATCTTGAAGGTTGGGGCACCCCAAAAATGTTACTGAGAAACTTTTACAACCACCCCCAAAATTTTTAACGGCACAAGACTTTTGGGGCCCCATCTCTACAAAACAAATGGTTGGGAAAAACTATTTTTTTATTAGGGGTTTTTTTCCCGATCCCGTTTACCATCCAAAATTTTCCCCTCCTCAATTCAAAACGTTTAATTTTAGTAAGGCCCCCTGGGTTAGAATGACAATTAATGGGCCTTTGGGGGCAAACACTACAAAAGGTTGGATTTATTTGAGGGACGATTGCTTTTTACAAAGGCCCCCCGTATGTTGCATGCCAAAAGTAAATCAAACAGGCAGCTTAGTCCTATTTCAACCGGGGGGGCCCAACTGACAACGGGGTATACAGAGAGATCCCCCCAAAATTTAATTTTTTTGATATTTTCCCTCAATCTAAAAAAGTTTTCTTTTTTTAATAAAAAAATTCAGACAATTTTTTCACCTGGAAGCGGGTATTTTCTATAGTATATATGACAGCAACACTCATAACAGTGACAAAACAATTACCGACAATCATGTTTGCTTTTTTTCAAAATTTTCCCCTTTTTTTTTCATTACTTCTTTAACACACTACTTTTCCGCCTTTGGGGTGGGGATTTTTTTTAGTATATATATATGCCGAAAACTCATGACAATGACAACACAATTATAATTGTCAAAAATTTACATTATTATTAAAATGTTTCCTTTTCTTTTTTATTTTCTTCTTTAACTTAAAACTTCCCTGCGGGATTTTGCTAGTCTGGAAAAAATAAAAGCTGTACAGTTTTAGATGTTCAAACCCCCAATTACCAAAAATCTATCTAAGGTTATGAGTGCCCCAAATTTAGAAAAGAAAAGGGAGTATCTTAACATAACTTTTCTATTATGTACATTTTTCATGTATGTTATCCAAAAAATTTAATTTTCTTTTTTATATACAGTATGTTTCCCACCACCATAAATATTTCCTTAAGAATCAAACACTCTGTACATCTCTTACTAAAAAAGGAACATTTTTGGGAAATTTAAAAATTTGACCAATGCAGTCTCTTTTTCACCAAAACAAAGGGCTTTTCTTGTTAAAGGGGGTCTCTGTAAAAAATCTCATTTTTTTAGTCTGGGGAGGGTGTGGAAGCTTTTTTTTTTCCAAAAGGGCATGAATGATGTCCTTTTAACCAGGGTTAAAGCATTTAGTGCCCTAAGAGTTTTATTGCTTCTGAAATCTTTTTGATATTAAATGAAATAGGGAAGATATTTTTTAAAATTTAACTTTATTATTAAATTCACATTTTCCCTTTTTTGGGGCTTTAATCAATGCCCGGCCAGTAAATGACTGTTTTGAACTGGAGATTCTTTCAGATTAAATAGGAAGGTCTTAAAATCAGCTAGGGAAAAAGGCCAGAGACCTACCTGATTGGGAAGTTCATCCCAAACTTAAAACACCCCGTTTTCAGCAAAAGAAAGGGCCCCAAAAATGGAAAAAAAAACTATAAAACTTTCAAAGTCTATAAAAAAGCTCCCTTTAAGAGGATAAAGCCAAAATCCAGCCCTGTGCACATAAAAAATGCAATAAAAAAAACTTTTTAAATCATAGATTTTTTCAACAATATCAAAAATACAAAAAAAAACTCAAAAAAAGTAAAAAAAAGAACCAAGGAGCCCCCAAAAGCAATCCTTAGCAGTACACCCGGGCAGTAATTAAAACTTAAAACAAAGTGAAAAAAACATTAAATAAAAAAAAACAAAAAAAAAGATCAAATCATCCCCAATTGTGAGCAATCTCCTTCCCGTTTATATAGCCTGAAGTTAGGGCTCAGGAATTGGGGATGTTAGGTGGGCCCCGCCTCCTGTTTGCTTTCCACAAAAAAAAAAATTGACTGTATGGAATGTTTTTCCATTTCAAATTTAAATGAATAAAAAATTTTTAAAACTTTGAATTACCGGCCCACGAAAAAAAATCAGATCCGTCCCATCTTAAAAAGCTTCCCCCCCCCGTAGTTTTTTTTGTCCTTTTAAAAAAAATTTAAAATAATAATAAAGCATAAAAAACATATCATTTTTAACCCCCTTTTCATGATAAAATTTCCGAATAAGATGATGGAAAAAATAGAAAATGTAATAACTTGCTCTCTTTCCCTTCTCTTTTAACATATCCCCAAAGACATAATTTGGGTACAATAGCTAAAACTAAAAGGGGTTTTGCACAATTGACAACAATACAGGAAGACTTTGGGGTACAACTTTGTTCTTCTCAGTCAAGAGAAGCCAGCTGAATCCCACTCAAAACACCTTCAATGGGGGGAAATATCCCAAAAATGGCACATTGGAAAAGGTCCCATAGTCACACCTAATGCATGCTGGAGGGGGTTTTATTTACCAAATAACCAGGGGGTGTCTTGATATTCCCCAGGGCATTTAAAAAAGAAAATGCTAAAAAGTTACCACTGCAGCTTTCACCAAGACAAACAAAGTGAAAGTGGAATGAAGTAACAAAATTTATGACCATGACATAGATATGTGTCAAGAAAAAAAGATTTTATTATTCAAAACACTAAAGGTCACATTGATTTATTTTAAAAAAATTTAAAAACCAAAAAAAGAATGATAAAACAAAAAAAAAGTTTTTTCTAAAATAACACTTGATGGGGGAAAATAACTGGGAAACACTACATTATATTCCTGTAAAAAAATGTTTTTTAAAATATTTTTTTTAAAAGTGATGCACTGTTAACTATCATGTTCAATGTTAGAGCTCAAAACCCCATTTCCATATTTGGTTTTTAAATATTTGAAAAAAAAGTTTTTACTGCATCAAAGAGAACCAATGAATCGTCTAGTCATAATTTTGTTCCCAAATAGTAAAAATTACACTTTTTTCCATTATAAGGCTCATTTTTAAAACCCAAACCCAACCCCGCCGGGATCATTACTAAAATTAGATGACAAAAAACAGATTAGGGAAGATTTTTAATCCCGATTGGAAAAATCGTTCATGGAGTAAAACTCTTTCCCGAAAACATGGATATTTATTTACTTCATTTCATTATTTTTTGATCCTCCCCCCACTTGCCTCTAGAAAGGAAGCATTCAGTTGGGCTCAAAAAAACCAAACGGGGAGAGAAAGAGATCTTCAAGTCTGGGGACTTTTTCACTCAAACGGGGCTTTCTTTTTAACCTATTGACCACCAAACCCGAGGTTCGTTAAAAAAGGTTTTCTAAAAAATGTTTTTTCAGGGGGGCTGACGATTAAAACCACAATTCCCAAACACTAGATTTAATAATTTAAAAAGGTAAAAGTTGTTACAGATAAACTGCAGGACACATATATCATATTTTTTCAAATTTCAAAAGACAGTCCAGCCCCAATCTATTTGAGCTCTTAAAAGCAGTCTTTCCTTTTTGACTACTTTGTAAAATGTCAGACTTTTTTTTTCTTATTGTGACAATTTGAACCTTAATTGTCCTTAAAGCAATAATAAAATAAATTTTAATTCGATTTTTTTTTATATTGTTTTCATTCTACTTACAAACCTAGAAAGGGTTTCCCTTTTTAAAAATGATATAGTGCAACAGTAAAAACACAAAAAAATAATACTCGCTGTGTTTTTTAAACCAATTTAAAATTTTCCTCATTATAATTTTATGGTAATGTTGAATTATAAAAATGCTCTTTTTTTTTCAAAAGGGTTTTCTCAAAAAGATTATCTACATACTGCCATCCTTCCAACTTTAAATGCTAAAAATGGAAAAAAATGGTGATGTGCTAGATGCCCCAATGTAAAATTGACAAAAAGGGGATAAAAAGGAAAAGGGTTTATGGTCAAACAAACATGGCCAGAAATGAGAACCTACCTATAAAAACAGTTTTTAAATTTTTCCAACCCAAAAAACCACAACTGAAAATGAAAACCAAAAAAATTATTAATTTATTGATTACATTTTTTTTTTCCCTTTTTTTAATTTTTATTATAATCCATACAAAGAAAACAAGTTTTTTAAAAAGAAAAAAACGAAATTAAGAACGGGTCGATCCCCACCCCTTTTTTTTATTAAATTTTTAAAATTTTAAGATAAAGGGTTTTCTTGGTCTTTTTTAGCTTTTTCAGTCTTTCAAAGGGACTTCTTTGATTTCTGCTCTCGCTGAGGCATTTAAAATTTTTGTTGGTCCTCTAATTACCATCTGATTTTGCTCTTCTGGGTTTTTAATTTTTCTTTTTTTTTTTTCTTAGTTTTTTTTTATGTTATTGATAATGTTTGCATGAAGTATTATTTTGGATATTTTTGTTTTGATTTGTGACTTAGTTTTTTGTTTCCTTTTGTTTTTCCCCGCAGAAATTTTTTGGGTGAAACACTGATTATTTAGTTTTAAACTTTTAAAGTGTGAAAAGTGTAGAATTGTAAAATGTCTATGTCGGGCTAAAATGTTTTTAAAGTCTACTTTGTGTTTTCTATTTTTTTGACAAATTTTTAATTTTTTTACTATTTTAAAAAAAAATGGAAAAAAATTACAAAAATTTAATTTTTTTTCTGCTTGTTCCCCCAAAATCAGTTGGGTTTTTAGGATGCAATTGTTTTTTATTAATCTAGACATTTGGGCTAATCCCATGCTGGTAGTAATGATTATCATTGGGTTTTTAATATAAGGCCTTTCCTGGCTTTTGTGACTATTGGGATATCTGGGGGGTCTCCCGGGCGAAGTTGGCTGACAGGGGTACTGGACATCCACATGGGGAAAAATCATTTTTCCCTTCTGGGATACCCTTTTTAAACTTGCTTAAGTCATCAGACTACCAGATGTGGGGCCCTTCCCCGAGAAATTTACAGTGACAATTTGTCTATGGAGGCCAGTGACCAACCATAACTCAGGTCAACATCTCAACCAGTTTGGTGAGGGGGTTTTCCCCTTGCTGCAGAACCCCGCCATTAGTGTTACCAAAGAAACAGGTTTCATCAAAAACCCCCA
Organism: Polypterus senegalus; assembly: GCF_016835505.1. NCBI lineage: Eukaryota > Metazoa > Chordata > Cladistia > Polypteriformes > Polypteridae > Polypterus > Polypterus senegalus. Next base: position 20,337 of record NW_024377474.1, read on the forward strand.
TTCTGCTAACTTTAGTGTGATTTGTGCAAGGTTTTTGTGATGGAGAGGCCCCAAGTTTGGAAATTTGTGATGGAAACACATAGAAATCAAGGCTCCATCTAACATCCTTGCAAACTAATTAAATAGGAATAGGTACTGGGTTTTCCTTGGGGGTAGAGGACAGAAAATGAAGTTCTGGGATGTAAATATTGGTTGGGCAGGGGATATTTATGATACCGGGGAGATGATAGGGGGCCCCCTTTCCATGGGAAGGGTAAAAAAATTTTTAGGGGGGGATGTACTACTGTTTTTGGTGATTCTGCCTGTCCTTTTTTCCCCCCTTTGGGTTTTTGGAGACATTCCCAGAAGGAAAAGAGAAAATGGACAGATAAATTGGTTTTCCCAAACCCCCCCAAAAGATTACAGTAGCAAAGGTTTTTGGGGGACATCAAATGATGATGGAGGTGTTTTCTTGAACAGTTTTACTGAAAATTAAAATGGTCGTTGGATCATCTCAGATTGTTGTTTGTTACACAACATTTGTGATGCCCACAATAAACAATCATTTAAGGCCCCCCCAAAAAAAATTTTTAGCAACCCGGCCCGGCTTTTTAAAAAAAAAAAGTAAAAGAAAAAAGACAGGCGTAGTAAAAATTTTACAAAATTTTTTCTTTTAACAATCAAGAAAAAAAACACAGACTTCGAACCCCCCAAAAAAAACCTTTAAGGGACCCCCTCCAACTCCCCCCCTCCCGGCCCCGGGTCCCCCCCCCCAGGTCCCACCCCCCCGCTTAAAAAGGTCAATCAATACCCTGTTTTGGCTTCTGTGCTGTACCGCCTCCCCAATGGGGCAGAACAGTCACCCAAAAAAATTCAACCTGGCTGGGATGGTGCAATATAAAAAAAAAAAGAGGATAAATGGGGGAAAGGGGGTAAGAATGAAAAAATTTTATTGTTTAAAGGACCTATAATACAAGAAATGTTTTATGTGTATGTTTCTCATGAATTAGGTTTTTTGTGAGCATCCGGGTAATGAAGAATAGAAACTCTTTTTTCTCATTTAAGCAAAATATTCCCTTTTCAATTAAAAACCCTAGCTGCCAATACTACTACCGTTTTTTTTTTTAAATTTTTCCCGTTTTTTAAATTTTCATAGCTATAATTTTGCAGTTATACATTTCCATATAGATTATTACTTTAATGTTCTATTGATTTAAAATAACTTCAACATTTTCTTACAAAGTAGAACAAGACAAGTCAGGTTGTTAACAGGTTACTGCTGCTCTAATAAATCAATCTAAAGTATCATTTTTTTTCCTTTTGCAAAACTGTTTCTTTTCTAGGACAGTTGTTAGTTTTTTCCTGCCATAATTTTTAACAGTTGTTTCAGAATTTTGGCTATAGAACCTAAAATGCACAGGTCTTACCCATGTTAAAAAAAGAAATATTAAGTGTCTGATTTATTGCTGGTATCACCTAACCACAGATTACAAAGTTATTTATGTAGGGAGAAAACATGATACTACCTTTTAAATTATGAACATTACAGGAACATGCTCTACTACAAATTGTGAAACTGCATCTATAGACTAAGTAGTTTTGAGAAATTTAATGTGAAACCTTGAGGTACAGAGAAATGTGGACTGAATTTATTTTGATGCTTTACTTTCTTTTACATTAAAAATATCCATCCATTCGAAATCCTATATTGCTATTGCACTGGAAGCCAAAGTCAATCATGTCAGCTTTGGATATGAGTCAGAAACTAACCTGAATGAGATACCAGTCCATTATCTAACACACGTGACTAATGTAGAATTCCCAGGCAAGCTAAAACACATCTTAGTAAGTGACCGGAAACTGACAAAATGGTAGCTAACTCATGAACACAGAGAGTATATGCAAACTCACACAGAATGAACAGAAAATAAAACATTAAGTCAGGATTTATAAAGCTAATGCATTAAGTATTGTGCTGTTGTCACCCATATTAAAATATTAAGAGCTTTATTTATTGTAAGAATTTGAAGTCCCTAAATGTACAGATTCCACTTGTATTTTTAAGTCAGTTATAAGGTCCAAGATAAATATTTTATGTAGACATCTGTTATGCTGCACAGCCTATAATGTTTTCCCTGCATATCCATGCATTGTATAACATTTTCTTTTTAGAAATTACCACAAATCTAGAAGGGATCAGCTATTTTTTATCCTATAATGAGTTCAGGAAGAATTTGCTGCACAAAAGTAATTTGCTTTTACCCCAGACCCTCTGTGGTTCTTTCTTGAGAAAACTGTTATGTTAGGGTTAAGTATAATATTTAATATTACTGTATATCTGTTGAAAATGTATTTATGTTTTACCTTTTCCAAGTAAATATTACCACTTCAAGCATTCAGATATTTACTTCTCAGTTAAGAGTGGGTGAGGCTATCAGTAACTAATCTTTGCTAGCAGCAGAAAAAGTGCACGTAAACAAGTAAATCACACTATTAATAATCATAAGTTTTCATATTTCTTGCTATGGGCAAATAGCTTTATATGTTATAAAAGCTATAATGAAGCTTTGTAGCAGCCAAGGGTCTCTGTTTATTTGCTGCAGTAATTTAATCCTGCTTCATTCTCCTGCTCAAGTTGAGCTCAGTAATATTTAGTAGATGCTTATCCTGCATTTTATTTCACTTTTTATTTAAAAGTAGTTTTTTTGTTTTCATTTTATCCTAAGGTGTTTTTAAATCTTCTGATAGATGATTTAACTTCTAAAGATGTTTGAAGTTTTATTTATTTTTTTAATTTTTTACTTTCTCTACAATTTCCCTTAAGGATTTAATAAAGGTGCTGTTTGGCATCTATTCATGATTTGATTCTGGGAGGTACAAGAGACCCAATATTATGTAAATATTTTTTTCTAAGATAAGTATGTAAAATTCTTTAAAGAGATAAGTAACTCTTTGGAGCATTTGCATATTAAATATTATAAGACATACTTTATAAAATAATGATTGCTCAGAACACAATTATTTTCACAAAATATCAATATATTTATAAAATTGATTAAAGCTAGCATTACATTTAATCACCGGAAAATTTAAAGTCAAGAAAAACAGAAATTTGGGATTCCGGAAAGCCAAGAGTTGCATATAAACTGTAGATTGTTTTAACACTTGCAAAAAAAAAAAGCATTTGAGAAAGTTTCATGAATACACTATATTTAATGGGATAATTTGTATAGAAATATTTTTTAAAAATGCCAAAAAAAAAATAAAATTGCAATTGTAAATTAAAAAAATGAAACAGTAGGAATATGTGAATTTTTGAAAAACAAAATTTGTTATTTAATTATTATGAAATGTAATATCATTTTTTTTTGTTTAGTAATGTGTTACATTTAATTTTGTCAGCTTTTTTTTCCCAAATATTGTAAAGGATTTTTTTTCAAAATGCCGTTTTCATGATGGTTTTTTGTTTTCAGCAAGGAAATAGTAGTTCAAAGGGGGACACGAGAACAAAAACATTCTAGGTCAAGTAAAAAGTTTTAGAAAAATTTTAACATTTATACCATGTTTGTTTATAAAACACATTACTTTCCTTTGTTTTTCCACAGTTCATCAATTTCAAAGAAAAACTTAAAGCCATCTTAATTGTAATAAAAACATAGCATTTTATGTTTTTCTGTGGCCGGATTTTTTGGGGGAAAAAAAGTGAGAATTTTTTTTGAAATGAGATTTGATGCAATTAAAAGTCAGAGCTAATGTCATTTCAAACCCTAGCTGATCTGTATTTTGTATTTCAAAATGCTTGGATTGACTACTATCACTCCAGAATGTTCCAGAGCATTCTGGGTAGACTGCCAAAAGCGATAATACTAACAAAAGAAAAAATCTAACAAAAATGCCAATTATGACACCTGTATGGCATTTAGTTTATTATCCAGCGGCTGTATTTCAGTCAGAAAAATGCTGGGCAGAGGAAATCAGTTGCTGAGATGTTTTGCTTTCACTTGGATACCTCTGCTTCATTCTCATTTCATCCTCAATGGCTGCATCATATCCTGGTACTGCACTAGTGATGAGTGAACCTCAATGAGTTAGCTTTGCTGTGAGTTCAACAAATCATGAAAATGTTGTGAACTTCACTGAACTCTGCAAAATGCATTGAAGTCATGGGGAACAAGGTACTAAACTAGTTTTGTCTGGATTATAGTGATGAAGTGGTTTTAAAATGTCCCTGAGGGCTAGGAAAAGACTGCCAACTCTGCTGGACTGCTCAAATTGTTCCAGTCTTCTGGCAAACCAGCGTGTGGGATTGGCCAATCCACTATTTAACATGGCTGTGGGTGCACATTGTTGTTTTGTTTCTGATTTATCTTTACAGATACTTTAATCAGGAAGAACAAAATGCCTTGTAAACAGTATAAATCCTTTGATTATCCTGTGTTTTTTGTGACTGGTGGAAAGGTAAACAGCCACATTTGCAAATATCTTACAGTAGCATGTGTGAAAGTTCTATGCATGACTGCTACAGCTGTGTGATGCCAAGCTGATCTTGCAAAGCATCATGGAAGCTTGGAAAAAGGCTCGCCTAAGACTGCCTCATGGTGATTTTGCAGGAAAACTGTCAATGAATAAGGTCATCAACAAATACAGGATATTTTACTACAAAAATTGCTTAACTGAATTTCACCGCTTCAAAACAGTACAGCGTAAATTAGCTCAAGATCATAAAGCACAGCAGAGGGTAGTATAATTACACAATATTGTATATAATTGTGTTATGTATATTAATAGAAGCCGGGCACGTACAGTTGCTAACCCATATAAACAGGCTGGATACAAGTTTCATCACACAGCAATGATTTATTTACAGTTGGGGAAGCATTTCTTCTTCACTCCCCCAAAGTGCATCACAGTCCATACAGCAGCACAGTTTCTTTTCTTTGCCAGTCCTTCCGCCTCCACTTTTTCTCATGAAGGAGTGCTTTGTCCACTTCCTTCTGACTCAGGCCATTAAGTGGTGGTGACTGGGAGTGTTTCAGGTGTCTCATCAGTATCACCAAGGTGTGCTGTAGGCCCTTTATAGGGCTCTGCAGCTCCTCCTGGTAGCCCCATGGAACCCAGCAGGGCTGTGCCAAACTCCAGCTCCCAGCGTGCCCTTCTGGAATCCGTGTTGTCACAGCCACCCAGTAGGGCTGCCCTCTAGGAGGTATTGCCTCATCAATGTTCTCCCCCTTGGTCTTTCCATTCTGTTAGCAGCCTGGCCAGGTAATGGCTGTGGCCACCCATAACAATATATACACACACAGAAGTAAAAATTTCAATATGCTCTGAATACATGATAAACTTGACTTGAATGCATAATCTAGTTCTACCAACATTCAGTCAGCTTGCTTTCTGATTTCAGTCTAAACAGAAGATGTGTTTATTAGCCAAAGTTCCTCCCTTGCTTATGTTTAAATGTCTTTTTTGTCTCTTTTCCTCATTGGTTTTGACTGTTACTATCAATATTGTTATAACCATTTATTATTTATCAGATTATGTATTTTTATGATTTTATTTTTATTTATTATTTTGTTTCTACAACCCCAATTCCAAAAAGTTGGGATGCTACATAAAATTTAAATAAAAGCAGAGAATGCAATGATTTGCAAATCTCATAAACCCATATTTTATTCACAATGGAACATGATCATGGTCATGGGTGGGAACCTTATCTGTGTTGGCTTTTAGATTTCTTGCATAATTTTGAAGGCCTCTACAATTTTTGCCATTCTCTATGGGCTGTGAAACACAACAGTGTTAATCATGAATGAGTTGGTTTGCTTCAGAGACTCCTTCTGACAAAAGGCTACTAAAACAGTAATTCATTTTATGCTCATAACCGTAAGTTTCACCCTTTCTCACTCTGATGGGCAAAAAACACACCTACATGAAGGAACTGGGGTCTGTAACTGGAAGGTTCTTTATCCAACCACCAAACCCACATATCCTTTAATATTAAGTTAATGCATCATTTGTCTCTTTGGCACATAAGGTGACCCATTCTGTTGAGATCAAATAAGACCTTTCTTTGGGCTACTTTCCTTAGAGGTATAGCACTGACATCTTGAACTAGATAACATCACTTCCTCCAAGCTTATACTGCTTGCCAATGAATGAACTCTGTTTTGGAAATAGAAGCCATAATTCAGGAGGAGATTTCAGTGTTTACATAAGGTGGCAGGGATGAGGAAGACAAACCACAACAAAGACAAATCACAAGGCAAAGATAAGGAGTCGATTGCAAGGAAGGCTCACTTGAACCTGTGGCTGCATAGTTAACACTGTTGTTGTGCAGGGCTGTTGCTTTGGATACTATAGTAGGTCATGCCGTTCTAGTTTTATTGACTGTATACCCAATAAAAATGGTTAATTTCATCATGTGATTATTTCGATACTTTTGATCCTTTAATTGGGTTTGCAGCAAATCTGAATTCATTTGGATATGGTATTTTTTTTTGGGT
>NW_024377475.1:0-12382 GCF_016835505.1 Polypterus senegalus
CTAGCGATCGGACGAAGTCTCAGACTTGCTGGAATGGCCAAATGGGAGGCAGGTAGATGGATGGTCCCAGGACTCTAAAATATCCAAACCAATTATGTCATATCATCTACTGTTAAACCGTAATTCTAAAATTTTTATTATTATGCTGTATTAAGGAATTGTTCTGCTCTGTGTATTGTATTGTATTGACTCCTACTTTGACACCCACTGCACTAACCTACCTGGAAAGGGGTCTCTCTTTGAACTGCCTTTCCCGAGGTTTCTTCCATTTTCCCTACAAGGTTTTATTGGGAGTTTTTCCTTGTCTTCTCAGAGAGTCAAGGCTGGGGGCTGTCAGAAGGCAGGGCCTGTTAAAGCCCATTGCGGCACTTCCTGTGTGATTTTGGGCTATACAAAAATAAATTGTATTGTATTGTATTGTAACCGTATCCTAGTAGACAGCTACCCATGTGCAAAATTCCTGAATGCGACAGCAATTCTGGGAAAATTAACACCTAATACAGACACAATAACAGTAGTACTTTTCTTTGGATTAAATAAAATAAAGATAGGGATATGAGATAACTATAATGAAACAGGGTCCATCTGTAATGCTCCAAAAGGTGGTCAACCGGTACTGTTACCACACAGGAAAATGACATGGTAATTAGTCAGGCATTTACGAGAGCCCCAAAAACAAAGAGCTTCTATTGAGTTGGCATTCCCCGTAGATCTTTGAGTCATCTGATAAAAGAATTACCTTTGAAAATATATCGGCTAAGATTGAGCCGTGAATAATTGAAGAATGATCTGGATCACCGTTTACAATTCTAAGAAGTGGTTCTGAATGAAAAAAGAAAAGGCAGTGGCATCACTGATAAAATGAAATGGTCTGATGAAGCTCATGACATCTGATTGGTCGAAATGAGAAATATTTTTTTTGCAGGGGTTTCTTGAATTTTTTTTGATGGATGTTTATATAAATGTTAGGGATTCATTTAGCGGGTTAATTATATTGTTTTACTGATATTAGTATTTTATTCATTTATTTAACTGACTGTATCTGACTTGTTAGGGATTCCAGAAAATTGTGACAACCATATGATTGATGATTTAAAGATGTTAAATGGGGAACTACTGTATGTGTTACACCCCTAGCCTAAACCTAACCCTACTGATGTTTCAAAAAATACAGATTGTAAAAAATAGTTAAATTATATATCACCACACAAATGTATTGTTAAAACTATTCATCTATCTATAACTTTAGGAGAAGGCAATATATGCCCAGAGATATAACATTACAAATAATAGAGTTATTCAAAAGCATCTGAATACATGAGGTGCATATACACCTGGACTACAGATAAATATAATAATAATAATAATTCTTTGCATTTATATAGCGCTTTCTTCACTACTCAAAGCACTCAGCAATTGCAGGTTAAGGGCTTTGCTCAAGGGCCCAACAGAGCAGACTCCTATTGGCATTTACGGGATTGAAACCAGCAATCTTCCGATTGCCAGTGCAGATCCCTAGCCTCAGAGCCACCACTCTGCCTATAATCTATACTAATAAAAGGCAAAGCCCTCACTCACTCACTCACTCACTGACTCATCACTAATTCTCCAACTTCCCGTGTAGGTAGAAGGCTGAAATTTGGCAGCTCATTCCTTACAGCTTACTTACAAAAGTTGGACAGGTTTCATTTCGAAATTCTACGCCTAATGGTCATAACTGGAAGGTATTTTTTTCCATTAACTGTAATGGAGTAGAGCTGCAAAGACGTGGGGGGCGGAGTTTAGTGTGACATCATCACGCCTCCCACGTAATCACGTGAACTGACTGTCACGCAGTCGTAAAACCAGGAAGACCTCCAAAAGCGCTTAAGAAAACATGCATTATATAATTGAGAAGGCAGCGAAACAATAAGAAGCGAGCGAGTGGCATATACTACCATATTCATGAGTGCTGCTACCTCGGAAAGAAAGCAAGGTGTAAACCTAAACTTTAAATTAAGTTCATAGACAGGCTACCGCTGGCATTTCACATGCCCACAGGTAATGCGGGATACAAGTTTAATGAAAGGACGCAGGATATAACGAGAGTTTTGATCACTTTGTAACTAAGTTAAAATTGTAGGTGAAGGGGTGTGCTTATGCAAATTCCAAGAGACTGTGTTTGTGGGGGATTGACAGTTAAGGCGGGTGGGGGAGTCACGTCATCATCTCCCCCCCCATTCACCCCTATTTCGCCTGAGCTTGAGCTCCAGGAAAGCTAACGCCGTCTCTCCAAAGCAAATCCCCTGCCTGTGACTCGCCACCAAATACTCACAGAAAAAATCCACAAGCTAATACACACGCTTGTCTCTAGAGTTTCTACACACTGAATCCCTCCAGGCACTACTTACAAAAGGTCACATTGACAATCGTGTTAATGCTATTTTTAAAATCTTTCCTTTCTTGTAGCACAAGTACAGCTGAGAAGCTTCGATGCATGTACTCCATAACGCTGCTAAAAATAATGCATTTAATCACACTTTACATTGCTGCTGTGTTAGAGCTTTTGTCAATGCATGATTTCCCCTGGTACACCGATTACATTGATCAGCCGCGATCCCGACCATTTTACCCTCGCACTACAATCTTATTATGAGAAGAAGTCTGAAAAATAATAAGGAGGTTAACACAGAAAACAGATCACCAATTCAAGCTTTATGAATAATCGATTCGGCCATCAATAATTGTTTTGGTAAAGCCATCCTCCTTCCATTTTATAATTTTTCCTACTACTCAGCCATGATTAAAATGAACGGGAAAAAGTAAGAGCTGTAAGGAGGGTGACTTATTTAGGCAGGTATATATATGACAGCAAATACCCGCGATACAATGTTAATCATGTTACGTTATTATTAAAATGTTTCCTTTTCTTTTCACATTACTTCTTTAACATTACTACTCCTCCCGCCAAGTGAAGGGTATTTTGCTATATATATAATATGAATCACCTCCAAAGAGCTGAGACTTTTGATATCAAGAACGTAGTTCGCAAAAATCAGTCTCCTCTGGCCAGCAAAAGTCGAGCAGCCAGCTGCTGCATAGCTGTGCGCGCGCGTACGGGCCTTGAGACGCTTTTGACTGCGCCTTCTGCCTTAAGTCAAAGTGAGTATACTTTTAATTTTTTTCATCCTCCCCCGCGCTATAGCCCAGACAAGTGCAAACACGGACCCTTTTCTACACCACTGCAAAATAATATTAAGGCTATCTACACCTCTTCTTTGCACGTTTACGATTATCAGGTCATCACCTCGGATTATGAAGACACGCATTGTGAGTCCTCTCTCTTTAAAGACTACATTGGTAACAGATATCTCTTATCTTTAACCTTTAAAAGCCACTGCATGGGCTTGATGCTTTGGACGGCTCTTGTCTCTGGGTATGTCAGAGGACTGGGACTGGGTGATGAAGTGGGTTTTAGCCTCACCTGGGGAGGCAAAAAGGAGTGGTGGGGGGTTAAGGGGAAGAGAAAGAGAGCAGGCTTGATCTATATCTAATCTAGTCATCTCAATCTTTATAATTATAACTATCAACGTAATAATAAGCTGCATGGCAACAACTCTTGGGGAATAGGAAATTAAGACTCAAACTATTTCACCTCCAGTTAAGACTAATATGACACCAAAAACTCAGAATCAGTGTCTCCAAGGATGGGACAGTTAACTTGTGAAGCTGAACACAAAGGCCTGAATCACCTAATTAAAGAGAAAGAAAGTACCTGTCTCACCTAACAGGTCTAAATGTAAGTTAAAATAGTATTTTAGCAGGAAACCCACTTACTAAGTAAGGATCAGTTCCGCTGCAAAAGACTGACTACAATAAGTTCCATTCTAGTTTTACAAAGAAAACTAGAGGGTGGGAATTCTCATACATAGAACAGTACCCATTGTAGTGCATCAGATGTAGTATTGATCCTGAAGGGAGATATGTGATGGTCATAGGGGACTTATCTAACTGTAAAATGATTTTGATAAATGTTTATGCACCTAATAAGTTGATGATAAGGAATTTATACAAAATTTATTAGCATCCATTCCCAATCTGAACACCTCATAAACTTATAATGGCTGGGGACTTTAATTGTGTTCTAAATCCACTTTTTAGATAAGACTTCCTCCACAGGGGGGAACGCAACTAACACCGTGAAAGATAATTACAAAGTTTATAACTGATCACAACTTATCAGATCCCTGGAGGTTTTAAAACCCACCAAGAACATATTCTTTCTACTCACCAGTACATCATTGTTACTCAAGGATTGATTACTTCTTTATAGATAATAACTTCGTCTAAGATTAAATCTTGTAAATACGTATGCTATTGTTATTTCAGGACATAAGTTCGGCGATCTTGGAGCTGAAATTACTTAGCCCCCATACACTCACCTCAAGTAGATGGCGCCCTCAATCCGGCTTCTATTAGCTGACGAGAATTGTACTGAATTTATATCCAAACAAATCAGCCAAATTCTTTCTAGAGACAAATACATCCCCCACCCTGCAGGAATACTCTAGGGAAACCTAAGACCTTCTTAAGAGGACAGGATTATCCTGTATATCTTCCCACAGAAATAAACTGCCGCAAGAAAGTAGCAGAGATAAAAAGCTTAAATTACAAAAATAGATGAAGAACATGCCAGACTACCGCTTAGACTCTGTACATAAGAGGAGGCAGGCTCTACATTCAGAATTAAACCCTCTTGACAACTAAAGAACCGAACAACTAATTTACAACCCAGACATCATTATTATGAACATGGAGAGAAAGCCACAAGCCTTTTAGCAAACAAATCCACAAGCAAGATGTAAAAATGCAACGTAAATCTCGTAATTACTAACACCTAACGGAGATAAAATCATCGAACACAAAAATATAATGTACACTTTAGAGACTACTATAAATCCCTATACTACTGAGTTTAAAGAAGACAATATACAATCTAATGCATTTCTGATAAATTACAGATACTACAAATTGACGCTATTAGTGTGGAGGAGCTCGATAAACTTCTGTCATTATCAGAATTACTGGATGCTATGAAGTCACCCATGGAAAAGCAGCAGGCCCTGACGGCCACCCTGCAGAGTTTTACAAGAAATTCTCCACTAGCTAGCCTCCCCTCCCATTAGCAACATTTACAGAAGCCAGAGATAACCAATCTCTTCCACAAACCTTCAGCCAAGCACTAATCACTGTCTCTCCCAAAACAAAATAAGGGACTTGTATTACAATGCATCATGTAGACCACCCCCACTCTAACAACGACGCTAAAATACCTCTAAAATCATAGCTAAAAGGATGGAGAAAGTGCTCCCTCAGTAATATCACAAACACCAAACTGGATTTATTAGGGGCCTACACTTGTCTTCAAATCTTCTACTTCGTTTAATGTAATATACTCACCAACCAAATCAAACACCCCAGAAATATTATTATCATTGGATGCAGAAAAAGTATCTCATATGATTGAATGGAAATACCTTTTACTATTTTGGGAGAAGTTTGGGTTTGGTCTTAACATTTGTGCATGGATTAAACACAGTATACTCAACCCAGAAGCTCTAGTTTGCATCACACATTTGCTCAGACTACTTTAAACTAGAACGTGGCACAAGACAAGGATGCCCTTTGTCACCACTGTTGCTTCCATGCATTGCCATTGAACCACTGGCACAAGCATTGCCTAAATACCGATCAGATAGGGATTAGCAGAGAAGGACTGGAACAGAAAAATCTCACATATGCAGATGACATGGTACTGTATATATACGCCTGATTCCAGAAAATTCTGTGCCTGCAGTCTTAGCAGCACTCACAGAATTTCAAAAGCTCTCTTGGTCTCAGAATTAATCTGAATAAAAGTGTACTCTTCCGTGAATCTCAGTTAAGCAATATTAGATTAGACACCCCTTCCTTTATCATTGCAGAACAGTTTAAATACCCTCGCAAAACATCATGCGTAAACATAAAGCTCTTTATCAACAAAATTTCATCGTCTGTATGGAAAAAATTAAACAAGACTTACATAGATGGTCAACCCTATCTCACTAGCTGGAAGAATTAACACTGTTAAGATGAATATTCTTCCTAAGCTCCTTTTTATTTCAAAACATACCAATATACATTAATAAATCGCCTTTAAGCAATTAGATTCAACAATAACCTCTATTTATTTGGAATTCTAAATCATCCACGCATCAAAAAGAGCCGACCCTACAAAGACAAAAGGCAGAATGTGGCATGCCTACTCTAACTTCCAGTTTTATTACTGGGCGGCAAATATACAGTCAGAGCAAGAACCTGGACACAAATAGAAGAACATACTACAGGTATGGACCGCAATAGAAGTAAAATCCTGTAGTACTACTTTTGTATTCCTTGCTTTGTGCTCCAATAAACACACGCTATCGGCAATACACTAATAACCCAATTGTGCTCCACTCACTTAGAATCTGGAACCAATGTAGAAAGCATTTTAAGACGGAGAAGCTTCTTCTGTGCAACCCTGCAAAAAATCCACCTCTTTCAACCCTCACAAACATATGCAGTTTTATTATCTGGAAAAATTTGGAATTAACTTGCTTAGAGATCTTTATATAGACAACGCCTTCGCATCCTATGAACAATTACATTCCAAATTTAACATTCCAGCCGCTAAATTTTTTCACTATCTTCAAATCAGGAACTTTGTTAAACAGAACCTTCCTTATTTTCCTCATCTTGCACCCCCTCATCCACGCTGGAAAAATTATTGCTCAATTCTCAAGGAGTTAGACTCCATCTCTACAATATATAAAATCCTTTACAATCCCTTCCTTTCAAAGATCCAAGAGGACACTGGGGAAAATGACCTCTCAATTAATATATCAGAAAAGGAGTGGAAAGTAGCAATGCAGAGAATTCACTCAAGCTCCATATGCGCATACAATTATACAACTCAAAATTATATATCGAGCACATCTGTCTCGACTAAAACTCTCCAAAATGTTTCCAGACATGATCCAACCTGTGAACGTAACGGTGCAAAATTAGCCCTCCAGCCTCACTAGTCACATGTTCTCAGCCTGCACCAAATTAACATTATTCTGGGAGACAAAAATTTTAATTACCTCTCAGACAGTCTTGACTCACAATCCTCCTAACCCATTAACAGCTGTGTTTGGGTTCTTCCAGAGTATTCAAAGTGGAGAAGGACAAACAAATTGTGATTGCATTCACTACACTTTTGGCATCTAGACTTATTCTATAACTGAAGAACCCAAACCTCTTTAAGTCAGTGGGAAACTGATGTTATATTATTTAAATTGGAAAATCAAATACTCAGTTAGAGGATTCAGGCAGACTTTTTTCAAACATGGCAGGATCTAATCAGTAATATTTTGAAACAAGTTTATAAAGCAAGCCAGAGAATTTGTTGATTAGGTATTTTTAAAAGCCTTAAATTTCCATAATCGCTTATTTGCTCTCTTCAAGGGTGGGGGATTGGATTCAATTTTAGCATAATTCTTTTTTTTTTTTTTTTTTTTTTGTAAAATGTGATTGCTATGTATTGATTGTAATAAAATTAATAAAAATAAAAAACATTGTAAAATTTAAGTCTAAAACACCTGAGATAGATTCCATCTAGGAAAATATTAGCCTAACAAAAAGGTTCCACTTACAGCATGTGCATAAATGAAACTGTAAGCATCAAAGTCCTTCATAACAACCACATCAATGTTCTAAACCACAAATCGAAATTAGCCAGAGGACGAGTGCCAGTCTACATCAAGGGGCACACCAGTGCACACACCCACCCCCATTCACACACACGATTAAAGTTGAACCACACAAAAGCAAATCCTGACACACAGTGCCTGACTTTACAAAAGGCCCAATTTCTATTTGCTCTGTATCCTCAGTAGCCTTTAGATAAGCAATAACTTTATTAAAACTTGTATTTGCTAAAACAGAAAGCAATAATAAAGCACTTTTACAACCACAATCCTCAGTGGAGCTCAGTTTGAAATGCTGTCTATGCCAAAGGTACATTTTGATGATCCAAACAGAGCAAAACCTTCCCTAATTAATTATAAAGTTTACTCTTTCTGTTGCAGACTCTATTTAATTGTGTCAAGATTCCAAGCAAAGAGAATAACAAAACAGAGCTCAATTCATTGCAGATTTAATATAACCTGGATGATACCCATCAGGTTGTCATTACTATTTTTTATGTTAGACATTTTTGATATTAACACAAGAATTGTGCTGGAGTAGTTATATGGACAAATGTTTTCAGCGTTTCTATGTCTGCTGAATGGCATGCAGGAAAGAATTTCACATAGAAAACAAATGGGTCTATAATTAATGTAAAATAAATCCAGATGCAGCCACCACATTTATGTGCACATTTCCAAATAAGAAAATCACACCTGTTATACATATTGCTTCTTTGCTTTCATCTTTGTAGAAAGGTCAGTCTGAGCACAATGGAGAATTCAGGTGCTGCTGGAACTAGTGGAGTGGGCATGGGACTTGGGTCACTGTGTTTTTTGCAGAGTAGGCAAGGAATAACAACAACTAAATAATAACATACTGAGTATGAGTTACCATAGTAAAATACTACACAGTATTATTTGCTGTCAAAATACAGCCAAGTGTATTAGAAAATCAAGAGAGAATTTGTTTTACAATAAAAATGGATTGTGTTTAAAACTCTTTACTATTTTTCTCGAACTGCTTATTTCACATAGGTCTTAAAGCTCATCCTGTTGAACAACTGTAGATGTGATGCTTGGCTGACTCAGACACCTGTGACATATTCACAGCCACTCACTTAGGTAAGGTAAAACTTGAAATCGACTAAACAAGAACGTTGTTTTGGGATGTAGGTGGAACAAAGTCCCAGTTGGTGAAAGCCCACAAACACAGGGGAGGACATGCAACTCATACAGACAGACAGTTTGGACCATGCTTTGAATCAAAGTCTAGATGTTAACATAGTACACTTCTGCTATTAATGCACGTAGATTCATTCATAACACAACTGAAGTGAAAACACCAAACGTTGTATGTACAATTGTAATAGCTGCATTGTCTCATGCACAGGGTGCAGGAATTTTACTTCAGCATGTCTAACTATCATGAACATGTTTCCTGGTAACCTTATGCCAAGGATGTATTAAATAAAGAATCCCATTTTATTATCCAGTAAACAAGGCTCAGCCAAGAAATGAAAAATGCACACAGAGCTGGAAACCAGAAGAATAGCAGTACCCTAATGACTGGGACAAAGACATGAAGAATGAGATGTATTGAAGGAATGATGCAGAAAAAGGATAATAAATCAGAGTGGTTCAGAGTAGAGGCTTAGAGAAAGGGGAGCGTAGTGAAAAAGTGACATGAGGAAGGGGTGGTCGCAAGAGTTATGTTGAAACAGAAGAATCTCAGATGTGGGCCTACAGAAACTGGAGAGGAGAAAGAGAAGTGCATCTGGTGACAGGTTAGGCAGGGCCGGCATGATGGTGGAAAGATGCTGCAGGTACAGCATATGAACACACACACTTATAAATACTGTACATTTGGATCTTCTCCTGGATCTTCATATGGGATTTCTCCTGGTCCTCAGGTTTCCAACCACTTTCCAAAGATGCAAGTTGTATTAATTGGACAACCACATTGGTATGAGGACAAATGAATGTGCATGTGACAGGATCCTTATGATAAACTTGCATTGTGTCCTTTGATTGTTTCGTTTTGCATCGATGTTGCCAAAATATTTTTTTATACTAATAGTGCAATGTGTGAACCTATGATCCTAAAATAAACTGCTACAAAAGTTAGATATAAAACAACCATAAACTCTCCATCTATTACTACGGGAAGTAAGAAATTACACCTGATTGTGACTTGTATGTACTGTGTTCATGGGGATTATCAATAGATGAGCTTGCAGGGACTGTACTTTAATTAAACCAGTAAAAGGCCCAATTAGATTCCTACTAGCTACATATGTTTTGAATTTCCAGAATGTACTAAACATAAGGTTCCAATTAAGACACAGACCAAGATTCTAGCCCTAGTAATTGCATGACAGATGGACAAAATTAACATTTTAAAAATATAGAGAGGTGAGTGACTTGTTTTGGGCCATAAAGCACACGTTTGGTTATGCATGTCATTTAGCATTAGTTTACATGAGAAGATGCTTAGCGGCACACTTTTTCAGAATATATGGAATGAAGGACAGGCCACCAGTAATAAGTAGAATAACCCAATTACTCAGTTGTCTTGACATCAATTTTTCATTTTAAATGTCACTGTCTCACTACTGTTTTGTTGATATGAGACACCACTAAAATGAAAGTAAACACATTTTTTGCACCTTTTCACTAACCTCTGGAGGAGAAGGTACCTGGCTTCCAACATACCATTCAATTAATTCAGGGCTTTGACCTTACAGTTATGATGCTGGGAATTTACCAGAGGTTCCTTTTATTATTTCTGGTTGAAGTGCAATAATAATTGACAAATTCATGACAACCACAGCCTCTCACTTAGCCTTATTCCAACTCCAGGTTCTACACATATCATCAGAACATTGTCTTTCAACTCTTGTCTTGGTCTACCTTCTGCCATTTTTCTTTTGATGCATCTGTTTGCCACCAAACACCTCTCTGCACTTTGGTCTCAAAGACCTCAGTTACTCAACTCTGTCCTGCACATGGACAGTGGTAGCACGGTCAGCTCTCTGCACCGGACCACCATTAAATGGTCTCATCAGTGCAACATCTAGGAGCTCCTACACAAAGACAACCTGCAACAGCAGGAGACTCGATCTGAGTTACCTGCTTTGTTTTAGGTCCTCATAAATGAGCGAATAAGATGACCTTGAATCTAGCAAACTTCTCTTTCACTCTGATTTTCACTGGGACCCCTCTCACAACACTCAAAGGTCATATCAGTTATAATTGAGAGATTGACTTGTAAAATAGACACTAATTATTTTGACGTTTTGTTCAATTTTTCAAGAAATGTTGGAGAAAATACAAATTAAGGTCTGAACAAAAAATTTCTGTCAGCGTAGGGTGGAATTCCACTTTTTCTGCAGTTTAACCTTAAACCTTCAATACTTTTTAGACTATCCATACCTTTTTGTTTAATTTGATATTGTTTTGAGTTACAACTAACTGTCACAACATACTTTTTTAAAATACTGTAATAGGCACATTTTATTTAGGAAATAGAATATATTTTGTTAATCATCATTAGATAAGGGATTATAGTAATCATCCTAGGGCTGGATTAACCAGTAAGCAAAATATGCACGTGTTTAGGACATCAAGTGAAGGGGGACACCACAGAAATTAGCCTGGACTATATAGTGCAAGACTAAAAATGGTGCAACTGAACCAGGTTCCACAAAATGGGGCTCCCACATTAAATGAAAAATTGGCATACATATACAAAATAATAAAAATAATAATAAAATAGTAATAATAGAGGCTAATGACATACATTAATCTTGGGAATACAACAAAATTAGAATCTGGTAACTGCCACATGGTCCACTGAGGCCCACTGATTGTTCTTGTCTTAGACATGTTGGCTATCCTGTTCAAGTTATCCAGTCATGCTGAACTATATAAAATAATCATAGAAGACAATATTGTATGTCCTTCCAAATACAGAAATTTGCTATTGTATATTTTAACATTAATGGTCACAAGTTGCTAGCTGAGCATTTATTTTCTCATTTCAGTATTGTATATTGTGACATGTGAGTCCCAAAACATGAGGCTGAGTCTCAGTATTTTAACAAAAGCTTTTATTCAGCTTGAACAGCAATAGCAAATTATTTATTTTAATGGCAGGACTGTTCTTAGGCATAGACAAACGGGGACCGCCTAGGGTCCCCACTGCCAAGGGGGACCTGCTGGGCGCTTTTTTTTAACCAAATAGCCTACAACTTACAGGTCCATATATTTCAGAAGTACACATTTTCTCTGGTGGCAGAATTATCAATATGGTTACGTGCGCAGCAAAGAGGAAACAGTGACAACACAGGCAGAATCGAGGTGACGAGTAGTGGGTGGGGCCCCAGTGGGAGGGCACTGATCATCTACCTTGCCTGGCTCCAAGTGTCTGTGCAACAAATCGATCATGCTATAAATAGCGGAAGCTGAAG
Source organism: Polypterus senegalus (assembly GCF_016835505.1). Classification (NCBI taxonomy): domain Eukaryota; kingdom Metazoa; phylum Chordata; class Cladistia; order Polypteriformes; family Polypteridae; genus Polypterus; species Polypterus senegalus. The sequence continues at coordinate 12,203 of NW_024377475.1, forward strand.
ATAAAAACATTCCACAAAGTGACTCAACAGTGGGTGGTTTGCTCCATCACTCAGTCTGCTCTGCTATAATTATACATGTTGGCTCATCTTTTCTGTCAAAAAGGAAAAGAGGTAGTGGGACATAAATCTCTCCTGAGGTCCATTTGCAACTTCACAATTAGTTTTATCCTCAGCTCCGGG
>NW_024377476.1:0-19092 GCF_016835505.1 Polypterus senegalus
ATTCTATTGATTTGCTTTTGTCTTATTCCATTAATCCATTATTTTATCCAGAAGTTTTTCACTGCCTCAATAACTAAAGCTTATTTTCTCCACACAGAACGCATGCATCTTCTTCCCAGGCCCAATTCTCTTCCAGGTCTTCCCTCGATCAGGACTGTTTAGCTTAAACTCTCTTATTATTTAAACTTTTAAGTTTAAAAGGGAATGTGGAATGGAAGTTAAAATCTATTGCTAGCTTCTGTATGAAAATCTGCATGCTTTCTGTGTGGCTAGGTATTATTATTAACAGAAGCGTGCTTGCATGGAGTAGGGCTGCAGGTGTGGAGTGCAGTTCTTGGCTCTTCCGGCTGCTTGGCAGTGCCTAAATTACCATCCAATAAAAATGCCAAGCGTATGACAAGTTTTCTGAGAAGCCTCATTAAAAAAATATAAGACTAGAATTTCTGCTTTCCGTTGTAATCAAAAAATTGTGTAAAGAATGCTCTGTGACCTTGGATGAAACTGAACTTATTTTATCTAACTGCTTTCTTTCAAGATTTCTGTTATAAAATGCAGCTGACCCCCAAAAATTGGGCTTTGCACTTGGAGCTCTGTAAGGCAAAGCCGCTCCACTCACAAGAAGTCAGAAATAAAAGAATTCTGTTTGTTTGAATTGTGTCTGCCTGCTATTGTTTTGAACCTTCGTCAACAAGGGGGAAGTACAATGTTCTGGAATGGCCGTCACAGTCCCCTGACTTGAATATCATTGAAAATCTATGGGATGATTTGAAGCAGGCTGTCCATGCTAGGCAGCCATCAAATTTAACTGAACAGGAGAGATTTTATATTGAAAAATGGTCAAAACTACCTCCATCCGGAATCCAGACACTCAAAGGCTATAGGAGGCGTCTAGAGGCTGTTATATTTACAAAAGGAGGTTCAACTAAGTATTGATATAATATCTCTGTTGGGGTGCCCAAATTTACACACCTGTCTAATTTTCTTATGATGTACATTGCATATTTTCTGTTAATCCAATAAACTTAATGTCAGTGCTGAAATACTACCTTTTCCATATGGCATGTAATATATTAAAAGGAAGTTGCTAGTTTGAAAGCTCAGCCAATGATAAACACAAATCCAAAGAATTAAGAGGGTTCTTAAACTTTTTCATATGACTGTACTTTTAAGATATTGCTGTCTTAGATGTCTATCTTCCACAACTGAAAAACTTTCAGTACCTGTGCAAAACTATTTGTGTACATTGTCATGAGCTGTATGCAGCCCATTAACTTTCTAGTACTTTTCAGTCAATTTTTTGTATTGGCACACAAGCAAAATATGCTTAATAATATACAACTCTCAAATACTGATACGTCATATTTACTAACCACTGAAGGAAGTCCCATGGTGATGTACAGCCATATTTTTTTTTTTATTATTTTCTAATACATATTACAAAGTTAAGTAATCGTGAAAAAAATCAACCTTGAGGTTTAGATGAACCTCCATATTGATACACTCCTGAACACATTTTGAAAATTTTGCAACTATGTCTGTGTGTGTGTCTGTACAAAAACACGGTAACTTGAAAACACTTTGCGCTAGATAAATTAAATTTGGCATGTGGGTGTTATATCAAAATGTAAGTTTTCTTGGCATGTGGGTGTTATATCAAAATGTAAGTTTTCTATCAAGTTTTGGGCAAAATACATCAACTGGAAGTGGTACTTTACCTGAACACATTTTTCAAATAAACTGGTACATAATTTAAACAAACAATTAATTGGAATTTTGTATAGCAGTTTTTCATGTGAAACTGCATTATAAAAAGAGTAAAATAATTGAAATTTTATATCCTCATTAGTTAGGGTAAGAAACATATAGATATAGAATTTCACCTTAATCTGATAACTGATCTGATAATTGAAAATATCTTAACAGGTATAAGCACTATTACATATGCATTACTACCATTTTATGAATAGAGATAAACAATTTAAATTTGTATGATCATTACTTATTGTTAGATATAAAATTTGACCATGATCAGGTGACTGGAAGTGGTATATCATCCATCCATCCATTATCCAACACCCTATATCCCAACTACAGGGACACGGGGTCTGCTGGAGCCAATCCCAGCCAGCACAGGGAACAAGGCATGAAACAAACCTCGGCAGGGTGCCAGCCCACCGCAGGGCACACACGCACGAAGCACACACTACGGACAACTTAGGATCGCCAATGCACCTGTCGCTACCCGATCTGCGGTGCCTACCCGATTTATGGCGATCGCATCGCAGATGCAGAGCTTTACTATTACGACCCTGTCCGATCTGCGTTTTTTTACTTTGCGACATGAGTCCCCATCCGATTTGTCTCGCGCACGCGCTCTGTGCTTAATTAAAAATTCATTTCACGACGCTGCCCGATTTGTTCTGCGCATGTCGAATGTTTTACGACACACGTCACTCGTCAGGTTTGATTTGTACTTGCGAGTCATTTTTGTGTTGTCCTTTAACTCCGTCTGTAAGTGGACTTGTCTTTTAGTTAAACCACTTCGTAATCTCGTCGTTTAATCGTAAAAATCACAGCATTTTCCGTGTTTGGGTTAATGGATTAATAGATGTATGTCATTTATTTCGTAACACCCTACTAGCATTTGGTGGAGTGTTTCTTTTAACATTTGTCCACATTTTTTTATCTTAAAGAGTGAACGGCATGCTAATAATTAAGCAAAACAATGTAATCAAGGTGTCGAATTAGGAATAGAATTAGGAGTGCACGACTGACACTCGACCGGTGTAAAGTGTGCCCTCCAAAGCCATCGGTATTTTTTATTATGTTGATATCAGATTACATCAATGCAATAGTTTTTCCATAATAAAGTTAACAAATTATAATGATGAAGGCTAAATTACATACAAGAGTAGCAACAACTAAGTTATTACAAGAAAGCAGGATGCAGATAATAGCATTACAAATTGTTAATGGATTACTTTAACCTTATTTAGTAGAAAAAAATTCCATGGTTGAAAACAGGCAATTTTAAAATTTATATCCAAAGCCATCAGAGAAGTGTGGTGTGCGTCTGATGTGGCACAGTGACAGGCTGGGCACCTGCTGTTGTCATGTGTTATAAGCTTATAGAAGTTCACATTACATACATTTAACTGAATATAATGGAGGAGCCTTGCTCCTTAGAGAGAACTTATTTCTTATTGCTGCAGTTAGAAAAACAATGCCCCTTTATTGTATTTTTTTCTTGACCCTACAGGATGCCCGGTGGTAACCAGCCTTCCATGTGGCTGAACAGATGCCAGTGTACCCGAATTCTGAGACACAACTGGATGTTCTTTTCTTCTGTTTTAAGATTTCCAGTTCGAGATGATGTGCAGTTCATGTTAGATTTGCTATTTCTACAGGTAAGACTACTGAGGCTTCCAGTTTCAAAAGTAATTTGTGCACAATTCCTGCAAAGCCTCCCCATATTTATTACTTGATCTGTAATATTTTGCTGCCTTGAATACTGTACTGTATGTCTGCTCACTCTGTCCAGTAACTAACACGGCTTTTTAATTTTAGACAGAAAGCCTCAGAGTGTGAATCCTCACAAACACAGAGACTGAGGAGCATCAGTACCAGCAGTCACTAAACAGGGATGTTGTTCTGTTTTGCAAAATAACATTTATGTTCTTAAGTTACTGTGCTTTGTTGTTGGATTTTGAAAGAACTGAGACTTAATTTTAAATTAATACAAAACTAAGGCAGGAGAGAAAAACAAAGATGTTTTCATGTAAGTAATGACACCTGAGCACATCACATTAGAAGTTCAGATATACAGAGATTATAACACAATGTCTACTGTATGTGTAATGTAAAAGGAAAAAATGATGTTACATATAATGACAGTTAAGTTGGGGTTTCTTTCAAAATCCAACAAAAAAAAACAGTAATTTAAAAAAAAATATTATTAGTTAGACTTTACTCTAAGCAGACCTTTATCTATTGTGATGGTTTACTTTGGTAATAATTGATCTACAGGTGAACCAAGAAAGGAGGCAGAATAAGAAGTAAGAGTACACTTTATTAATGTTTGAACTCTGTGAGTGAATATCTACTGTGTTTATGTTTTAACAGTTACAGTGAAGTAGAAGAGTCCGTCGTGTTATGGGGCAGCAGTTAAAGAAGAAGGAGGAGAGATGTGTGCCATGTTGAAGTAGCGGCTGGCCCTCCTGACACTTCTAGAATCCTCCATCTCAATCTCTGGTCTGATCTGCTGTGCCTTTGCCAAGTGATCACGAGGTATTGGCCTTTTGTCTCGGTCTCATTACACTGGCTGTCTGTCTCACTTAGAATTGATTTTAAGGTTCTATTAAATAATTAGAAGGCTTTGAGTATTTTAGACCCTGCCTGTTTTTGAGTGTCTCTCCCAACATTTCTTTTCTCAAACGTTGCTTTGCTTTTTATTCCAAGATCAACCATAAAACCAGCAGCTTTCTGTACTGTGCAACAAAATCTGGAGTGCTTTGCCAATAGAGAAGTGCCAGGCTACAAATGTCAAGCATTTCAAAAACTTCAACAAGCCCACTTTTCTAATTTGGCTTTTTCTTAGTTACTTGCATTGGTTGTAATAGATTAGAAATGGTACTGTGTACACTTTGTAAGATCTGCACTGGGCACTAACTTCTGCTTTTCTTCTGTTTTTTTCCAGTTTATTGCAATGGTGCCCCCCTGCGTCTCCACCGTCTGTTAAATCAAATCCAACTGCCTGTGATAGAAGAAAAGTTCACAAGACGTCCTGAAATGGAATTGTGATTGGACTGAGACGGCCACAATCATGTATGCTGGGATGTGCAGAGGGGCTGTGTGGGCTTTGGCTTGGGACCCCAGAGGTTTATTATCTCCAGTGTCCTTGAAGGCTGCAAGTTTGTCTTTGTCCCCGCCATTTGACCAGGCAGTGTATTTATTACAAAGGACAAGGACCCCTCCATTTGCTTCTCATTTACTTTTATAATGCCTTCAGTTTTCTTTGTAACTGTATATTTTTGTGGAGCAATTTGAGCTACACTTGTAAGCAAAGGTGATGTAGAAATATTATTAGTGAACAAATGTTAAAGGACAGATCAGGAAAATGTCAGTTTAAATAGAACAGAATTTTTATGGAATATTGCAGGATAACAACTCTTTGACTCTGAATAGCATCTTGTTCATAAAGCTAAAATAGCATTTTTCCTTTTTGACAAATTTAATGATTCACTTTTATTGTGTTCAAAACCTTGGCTAACATTTTTTAAATACTAAGGTAAAAATCTGTAAATATATTTGTGTTCTCCTTCCCTAATAGTATTTAACACCACCCCTTGTTGGCCATTTTCATTGTAGTTGTGTTCTAGTTAAATGCATTTACAATTTATACATCTTTATGATTACTGAATTTTCTACTCATATATATATATATATATATAGTATATATACATATAAATATGGGTGTGTATATATTTGTTTTGAGAAACATTGTTCACAGATCTTTCACTTTTATTTTTAAACATACCATTTATTCCTTCAATAAAAATGTACGATAAGTGTATTGTATTTCCTTTTTTTTAAGTTATAAAAATGAACTGGCTCTGTGTCAATATGGGTGAATAAAATCACTGACATGAGACGAGGAGTCTGCACACAAACAGCGGTGTTTTATGTTGATTAAACTTGTAAGAATGAATGTCACTGCCCTCCGTCCACATGTTGTTCATCATAAACTGAACTACTTCATGCTGTTTAAATTCTGCTCAGTGGAGAATATTTTATTTTACAGCTGTTAAATTCAGTTCTTTACAGAGACGCTTGAAATAACATTAAAACACATCATTAAGAACAAATGAATTACAAATATGAACTACAGCAACAAGCACTTACTGTTAAAAAAAAAATAGATCCAATAGATTGATTCAAATGATAACAGCTCACTTCCTTAATTTAAGTCTGTGGGTATAAAGTTAAACTTCTCTGTAAGATTAATAGCCATTGGAATAAATGAGGATTTGAACCACATGTTAGGCTTTCAATACGCCCACGCCAAGAATCGGGTAGGCGCGCAGATCGGGTAGCGACAGCACCTAACCTGCATGTCTTTGGACTGTGGGAGGAAACCGGAGTGCCCGGAGGAAACCCACACACGACACGAGGAGAACATGCAAACTCCAAGCAGCGAGGACCTGGGAAGCGAACCCGAGTCTCCTAACTGCAAGGAAGCAGCGCTACCCACTGCTGCCACTGTGCTGCCCAGTGGTATATCAATGACCACAAAAAACAATCAGATCTAAAATTTCAGTTTGATCAGATTACCAGAAGTAGTTCTTTGCCATAAAAACCTGCATTATACACAAGGATAAGTGACTGAAATTTTGTAGTAAACACGGACATGAAGTTTTATTATAATTGGAACCCCGGAAATGGTATCTACTTTACCTGAGCAGGTATAAGGAAAGTTGAGTGAAGAACAATCTAATTTTTTTATGCTTTACATGTGGTGCTTTACAAAAGGCTGGCAAATTAGCATTCATTAATGCCCTTAACAAAAACAACAACGTATACTTCCAAAGTTTGATATAGGTCATTGTGACACATCTGGTATAATAAAAGTTTATTGACTCATAGGATTTACGCTATTATGGGAATCAAATTTACATCTACCTTTTTTACCCAGAATTATGGAACTTTTGTAGTATTTACCCCACCACTTGTGCTTAAAATACAGTACTTTTAGTGATTTAATAGTGTTTGTGAAATTTTCTTTATTGTGCTGGTACTGAATTTCCACGAAAGGTTATTAATTCATTGGTGAAATTACGCAACTTAGTGTTAGTAATTATCTGTACTCAATAGTAATCATGTATGATTGGGAACACTAAGAGTTGGTAAGTTTGTTGTTCATTGTAACATGTTATTTTGTCAATGAAAGAAATTTATTTTATCAATAATTGTGGTGTTTGTTTGAACTAATAAATTAAATTATAATCAATGAAATCGTTTTATAATTTTTCCAGTAAGAGATCATTTTTAGTTAAAGTATATTCCTTAAAGTTTTCAAATTTACATACCGTACCTTTTCGATTTGTACTATGCATTTACTACTTTGTGCTTGCATTTAATTCCACAAATTGTATTTCATATGTTTTGATATTTCATCAATTTTGCACTGTTTGTGAATTAACATTTCTTCTTGTTTTCCTATTTTTCAATTACCTGAACTTTTTATATTACCTACATTTAAATTTTTATTTGAAAATGAGAGTTAAAAAGCAAATAAAATCGCAAGGTATAAGAAAATTACATTGTTATGCTCGATGTTTCATATAAACAGAACGAAAGAGTTAAAGACAGGGCTAGAATAATATATAATTTTTGGGAATATCCAATTGTTCATCTTATTTAGGAACAGTTTAACTACTTTGTACATTTTTTTTTTTTTTTGCCGTTATTTAAATTATCAACAATGCAAAGAAATTACATGGTACAAAACACAAAATAACAACGCAATTGTAAATTTATCTAATCAGGTAAAAACTATCAAATTAACTTGAAATTTGAATAGGTACATCTTTTGTCTCACAATTTGACATATTCATACAATCATTCTATAATCTCTACATATTCAAGAGACTCAACTCAAGAGCACTCCAAATTTTTTTTTAAATAGGCCTTTTTTGCATACAATGAATCAGATCAATATGAGGAGCCAAACAGGCCATAAATCATATATTTCTTTGTGTAATCTATTGGTTTACGTGGTGACACACTATTGGTTTATGAATATTTACCATCGGTTTGCTAGCATACTTAATTGCTTTATGGCGATATTACTGGTACCATTCATATGAAAAATATTGGTTTGTGTCTGTATATTATCGGTTTGTGCGTGAACTATATCCGTTTGTATGTGCATACCACTGGTTTGCATATGAACTATATTGATTTGCGTGTGTATATCACTGGTTCCAGTACAATTTGTTATTGGTTTGTGAGTGAACTGCATTGGTTTCCGCTTGCATGTTATCGGTTTGCATATGAACTACATTGGCTTTGGTTCTGTGACGGTCTAACAATGGATTTGTGTATGCACTATATTGGTTTCATGCACGTCTTATACTGGTTTCATGTGGGTAACCTGTCAATTTTGTGCATGAACTCTGTTGGTTGTATGTGTCACTATGTCGGTTTCGCGTATGCACCCTATCACAACTCTGTGTATGAACTATCGGTTCTGCGTGTGAACTATATTGGTTGTTCACATGATTTTCAGAGGAAATGGGCGGGGCAAGAAACAGGAACTCAAGGGCCGGTAGAGTCATGGAGTGTAAAGAGATGTGTCTAGGAGACGCATCTGCGTTTAAACGACACTATATATTTTTTCCGCACCATACGTTTGCGAAAGGACTTGGTGGTAATTATTACTATTTAACAGAATCTACCCTTGAGTCTGTAAAGAACACAAGGCTGAAGTTAGGTATGTATTCAGACTTTCTTACTGTTCGGTCCCATCTACGCTGCTTACTTGCAACCCACAGCTGTACTTGTTCACACAGTATTTGCAAAACTGTTACTTATTCTAAAGGCAAAATATTCAACATTTTCACGATTGACGTCTTTATGCAGCATAACATTTAGTTATTACAAGTTAGATTTATTATGCCCGGCGACCCTGCACAGCAGGGCACAGACTTTTAATTTTCATTGTTTTGTGACATTGGCACATATAAACTTGTCCAGGACAGATTCATTTGTTAAATTAGAGTTTAACCATTTTGACCTGTGCAGGACCAAAATGTGGAATATTTATTTTTTCAAATAATGGATCAGTCTTTAATGATGCCGATTAATGTACACGCTGTAGAATATTTTGCCTTGCTGTTATAATAGAATAAGAAGCTGCTTTGCAAAAGCTGTGTGAATGAGTAGTACTGACTGCAAGCTTATACTAGGAGTAGCTGGGAGTGAATAAAATGCCAGCCACGCGTACCTAACTTCAGCCCTGTGATCATTTTCAGAATTAAGGGAAAATACTGGTAAAAAGAAATTCCACCAAGCCCTTTCACAAAAATACAGTGGCGTGCAAAAGTATTCAATCCCTTTAAAGTCATCCTGATTTTCTGCATGACAAAAGATTTGTCCACATATTTATCCATTTGGTATTTTAATTTCAAGTCTGAACTCTTGTGCTGTAACAAAACATTATCAAACTCCTAATACCCTAAGAAAACTCCAAAGTGATTGTTTGCCTAAGCATTCAAGCCCAACATATTCATACTTTGTCAAGAACTTTTTGCTGCAGTAACAGCCTTATTTCTTTTGGGGTATATATATGCCCCAGATCTGCACATTGCTCAGGCGTGATTCTGCCATATTCTATGTAACCTCTATGTTGAGGTGATGGTATCTCTAAACGGCAGTTTTCAAACAATGCCCCAGATTCTCAACAGGGTTAAGATCAGGGCTTTGACTTGGACCATTCCAAAACATTCACCTGTCTGTTTTGAGTCATCCCAGTGTCACTTTGGTCTAATGCTTAGGGTCATTGTCATCTTGAAAGATACAGTCTTCTCCCAAGCTTTAAAGTTACTGCAGACTGGAACAAGGTTCTCCTGCAATATTGTGTGGTATTTGGGCCCATCTATTGTCCCTTCAACACTGACAAGATTCTCAGTCCCAGCACATGAAAAACATCCCCATAGCAAGATGTTTGCACCACCATATTCCACTGTAGGTCTGGTGTTTCTTGTGGCATGGGCAGTGTTTGTTTTACACCACACATTCTGTACCTCTTTGAAGTCCTGAGAAAAAAGTTCTATTTTGTTTCATTTGACCATAAACCCTTCTCCCCACATTTAACTGGAAAACGCCATATGTGTTTTATGTGGACCATCTTAAGGAATGGCTTTTTCTTGCCACCCTCCTGTAGAGGCCTGTTTAATGGAGAGCTCTTGAAATTGTGGACCCCTGCACATTCACTCCATTTTCAGCCAAAAGCACTGCAAACATCTAAGAGTGACGGTTGGATTTCTAGTTTCTCTCTCCAGTTGATGTCTAACTCGATATTCAGTCTTGAATGACGACCTGCTCTAGTAAGAGTCTGGGTGCTGATCAACCTTCCACTTTCTGATGATGGATACAGCAGTGCGCAATGGGACATCAAACTCTTGATATTTTTATAGTCCTTTCCTGCTGCCGTGCATTTCAATAACTTTGTTCTCAACATCAAGAATGCTTCTTCTCTTCATTTTCAGATTCCACCAAAGACTCGGCCCCTCGAAGGGCTTTTATTATCAAAAGAAAGTAGCACCTCATTATATTTTATGACTTTCAAATGTCTGCCACCTTTGTAATTAATTTGTCATTGTGTAAACCTGGGGCTTCAAAGTACAGAGGTTTAAGCACTTATGAAACACTAACTTTGGAGATTTTCTTCTTCATAGTATCTACACAAAATAGTTTATTGTGACTTTGGAAATGTTTTTTTACAGCTAAGAAAAAATCTGGAATGAATAAATTGTACAAATATTTTTTCTGCAAATTAGACAACTTTCAAGGGATTGAATACTTTCGCCCATGTATGTTTATGAAAAGGGGTTTGGGGTAATTATTTTTTAATTAGTTTCAAATTTAGCTGCCTTTTATTCACTTCTAGCTATATGGGATAAGCTTGCAGTCAGCTCTTACTCACAAACCAACTTCTTCTTCTATATTAACTAAAAGGGAAAATATTCACAGTGGTACATTAATCCATAAACTGATCCATTATTTGAAAAAAAATAACTATTCCCGATTTTAAACCAAAACTTGACAGGATGAAAATGTTTAAACTCACTTTACAATGGAATTTTCCTGCACAAATTTATATTATGCCAATTTAAAATACCGTTTTATGTCAAGCATTGTGGGGATGTTTAAAAACTGCACTTTTAAACTGGTTTGTGGGGTTTAAGTCCTGATAATGACACTATTGCCAAACAAGTCACTTCACCTGTCTGTGCGCAGGGGCACTGGGAATGTCAGTAGTATCTAAATGTTGTATTTGGATAAAAGTAGTAAATGTAGAATATTTTTGCCTTCAGAATGAATAACTGGTTTTAAAGTTTGAAAAGTACTGTTTGGGGGTGTGGAAATCAAATTTGTTTCTTTGTCCCACGGACAAATAAAGCTTAAAATCCACTTTTCCGCCAGTTAAATTCACTTGCCCATAAAAAAAATAAAAAAGTGAAAATAGTTTATTTTTCTGATCTCTTTTTTTGATCCCAAAAATGCCTTCCATTTTAAAACTGAAAAAAGTTCTTTCCCGGGAGTAGTATTTTTTCACCTTGCTCTAGAACATTATATAAAAGATCCCTTATTTTAACTGGCTAATAAACAATGACTTCATTATAGCTACTAGTTCTTTTTCAAAATTACAGTTACATAACAGAACACTGTCCTGATTCATTTCTTCCCCCTTTTCTTCTCCTAAATCTTTACCATCTCAGACAGATGGGCTGAATCTGTTCATTTCTGCTTGAGCTAACTGCATGGTTAATGGACGATGGTCCGGGATGCTGATGACTTTACGGGTTTTTTATGAGTGATGTCCTGTTGCCAGGTAACAGCCAAAATTTCCCACACTGGTCATGGGTCAAACTCTTCAAAGGGCAGCTTGAACAGCCTAGCATAGGGGCTAAACCCCCTTTTTCAGTTTTTAAAAAGGGTTTTTTCAATTGAACCAACTTTTTTTTCTTTTTGACTCATTCCCCTTTTGTTTATTAAAACCCCAGTTCTATCCTTTTTTTTCTTTTTTTTAACCAATCACCAAGATAACGTATTTTGAAATTAAAACAGTTGGTTAGCCCTTAAAATGGTTTGGGATAATTAAACATGTATAACAAAATTTTTTTTAAAAGTTCGGGAAAACTAGGTCTAGATTTATAACTGTCTTAATTTAAAAGGCGTTATTTTTTTTGGAATAGGAAAAGACAAAAAATAAAACGGGGGATCCCAAAAAATGCAATAAAAAAAAAGCCTCCCAAAAACATTATTAATTTCGTTGATCCCCTCCTCGACCCACGAACCCAAACATTTACACAATATTTCAGTTAAACCTGTCGGCCCCCATTAAAAAAGTATCCATTTTTTTGGGGCCTCCACAGCATAAACCTCAAATAACGTGACCAGAACCCCTTAATGCAAGGGGCGCACTCAGTCCCCCCCCGTCCCCCCCACCCATGTCTAATACATGCTTTAATGCATTTAACTTAAAAAGAGTTTTTATCTTATTTCTGAATTTCATTGAGCGGGAATATCAAAAGTAAATGTCGGCGAATCCCGGGCACCTCCGCAAGAGAAAGTCAGTTTAAGAAGCGAATTAAAACTAGGTCAGGGGAAAATTTTATAAAGATTAATGTAAAATTAATTTTTACGGGTTTGAGAAAATCAGTAAAGAAAAATTCATTTCAAGATGAAAATTTTGTTTGAACATTTAACGAAAAAAAAAACTTAGAATAAATCAAAATATGACTTTAATCAAAAATTTATTTTTGCTTCCTGTTCCATTTTTTCCGCTTAACCCTTCTCGCTTCCCTTTGGTTTAAGGCCTATTCTGCCAGTTTTAATCAAAAATGTCCCTTTCTCCGGATGCTACTTACTTAGTTTCAACAACCCCATAACGAGAAAAGTTTCCCGGCAAAAGGTTACAAAATAATTCCAATGGCGATTAAATTCAAAAAAAAGAAATTTCAAAGAATTTCGTGTTGTCAGGGAAAAAATAAGCGCTAAGTGAAGATTTTTATTGAATTTTTTTAAAAGGGGAAACCGCAAAGTTTCTTTATTTTTTAAAAAAGCAGTTTAAAAACCCAACTTGTTTTTTAAAATTCTCTTTAAACACTATAGGCGCTCATCAAAATTGATTCCGCCAAAAAAATTTTTAACCCTAATATATCACAACCCCTAAAAAGAAAATTTTATAAAGGATCAAATGCCTAACAAGCTTTTTGTGGGAAAACAATTTCAAAGGTGAAATACGCTTTTTTTAAAATTTTAAATTTTTTTTAAAAATTACGATTATAATGAAAACACAAATTCATTTTAATTTGGGATGAAAAAAGACCCCATCTCAAGCGGTAAATAGTAGGGTAAAATACTTAAAAAGACCACAAGGGGCTTCCCCTTTTAAAACAAACATTTTGAAACAATATTGAATACCAATCTGAGACATGAACATGCCTAAGTAAACTTTTTTCCTAAATTTTAATACCCAAATTTTTAAAATTTGAAAAGTAGTGGGAAAAAAGTGCCCCCCAAATACATTTAATTCTTTTTTTCCCGAAAATTGCCTTGTCCACGGAAAAGAAAAGAAAAAAGCTTGTCCCCGGGGGGAAATTTTCCCGGGGACAAATTGGGGTTTCCCCACCCCCGGTGGGGGCACAAAATGATCCCGGGAAACAAAGAAGACATCCCAATAATTTTCTTACCTTTTTTCATTTAAACTCAGGGGGATTCTGTTAAATGTAATAATTTTCCACCCAAATCCTTTCCAACGTTATCGGAAAAAAAATAAATGCCATTTAAGCGGAAGCTCCCAGACACTTTTTATTTTTATACTCTACCGGGCCCGAGGGTTCCGTTTTTTGCCCCCCATTTCCCCGAAGATCCGGAAAACCAATATAGTTCACTCGAACCGATATAGTTCATACACAGAGTTGCGATAGGGTGCCTCCAAATGTTTGACGGGGCCACATAGTGCACACATACAACCAATTTAGTTCAAGCGCCAAAATTGACAGGTTACCCACATGAAACCAGTATAAATCGTGCATGAAACCAATATAGTGCATATGCAAATCCATTGTTAGACCGACACAGAACACAAGCCAATATAGTTCATACACAAACCGATAACATTCAACCGAAAATCAATGCAGTTCACTCACAAACCAATAACAAAACGTACTGGAACCAGTGATATACACACAACCAAATCAATATAGTTCATATGCAAACCAGTGGTATGCGATACAAGCGGATATAGTTAACACACAAACCAACAACATATGGACCCGAACCAATATAGTTCATATGAATGAAACCAGTATTGTATACCGCAAACCAATAAATTATCCGCTAAACCAATAGTAAATATTCATAAACCAATAGTGTTAAACGTAAGTCAATAGATTACACACATAAATATATGATTTATGGCCTGTTTGGCCCGTCATAGATCAAAGCTGTTCACAAGAATAAAACCTAATTTTTGCTGTGAACAAGTGATGTGGTTTCAGGTGTGGAAGAAGAATGTTAAGCTCCCTTGTACTAATTCATGTCGAAAGTAAGCTTTTACGAAACCATGTAAAAGCATGCTTTGTTTTAGCAAACAGAAAAATATTTGTGCAAAGGATTCAAGGTCTAAGCATTCCACCAGTCTGCCTTATAGCGTTTTCCCTTAGCTTACATCTGAGCTCATAACAAAAGGGGCCAAGAAATCGAGTTGCATAAGGGGCGTTGAAGGGGCTCAAAGATTGTGTATAACATGTTGACTGTTACATTTTATGATATTAAATCACGTATTCTATGGGTATAAAAACTTGCCCCACCCAACAGACGGGGTTCAGAAGAGCCCTGACGCTGTCATGTATATTGATTGTCTGCTTTTCTGAAACTCTTCTCACTGTGACTCTGCAAAATAAAGCTGCTTTATAACCACACCTGCTGTCTAGTCTAAAGTCTTCATCCACAGTTTTTGGCGCCCAACATGGGGTAGGAGATGGGCAGAGCGACTCCTCGAGCAGGATGTCCAGAGGACCGTAGTGGAGCCGATTCCGGCTGGATGCGGGTCCAGCTCGCTAAAGTTAGGACTGAACTGCCGGGCGTTTCCTGCGTGGGAGTCACTGACCTCCTCTAGCGATCGAACGCGACTTGGGGGCTTTTCCCAGGCAGGTGAATGGAGTCCGCGGTGAGTAGATCGGGGATTCCGTTAGTTTGACTGGTGTGCGGAGTATCACGAATATAGAAAAAAAGAATAGAAAGCATATGCAAAATAAAGAATAAGAGGCATACTGTATCAGACCCATAGGAGGGTTCTAGGGACTCACAGAAAGTGGCTTTTGGGACCCTCAGGAATGCGGCACAGTGTGAATGTTAACTAGTCACCCCTTGTGATGTGGGTATAGAAGAGGTAGTGCGCTCCTATAATAATTAGAGGAATGTGTGTCAAAATAAACGGGAGGTCGAGTTTTTCATCCGCTGTCTAGTTATACTCTTGTCTCAGCGGGTTGCTAAGGTGCGGAGATAATACCCTGGCAGATTGGCCGCTACAAGCCGTCAGATAAAGGATGGGGTAACTACCACCAGATCATGGACTCCGCGGGGCGTGATGTAGGATTCTGCTGATCACGAATAAGCGGACACAAAGTCACCTGAAGCTGTAATCCGGGGTAGGAGGCGGCGGTGGGTGGAACAGGGGTTTGTCGAGGGCTGAGTCACTTTCTCTGATATCCTGCCACTCACTATGGAAAAAACAATCAGCAAGCAAGTCAAACAGTCCCTCAGGGTCCTAAAAATCTAATGTTAGGATTATTTTGGGGATCACCAGGCTCCCAGTCGTTTGTTGGGATCGAAAGGCTGGTCCCTGGAATGCTCATTGAAGAAGGACAGGATTAGATTTTAAAAAGGCATGTAGGAAGTGGAATAAGACAGTGGGGTAGATGCCAGTGGAAGGATACAGGAAATTAGAAAATACTGTGCAGAAATGGACTGGCTACCACGTTGCTCGGTATTTTTGATACTTCAGATCATTTTGATAACTAAGGTTTTACTTAGGGATGACCTTCCACCTTCCGTTAATCCGTTCATTATGCCATCCCACCCTTTCATTTCATAGACTTCCATATCCCTCTTGGCTTTCCGCCTTCCGATGAACTTTGGTCCCAGGGTAAAATGATTATGGAGAGGCGACTGTGAGCCACTGGTGATTTACCCAAAATCGTCCTTCTGCCCACATAGGCCAGTATCCTCATCTCAGAGGCAGAGGCTGGCATCTCCGCCCGTGCATTCCGATCTCGTGAAATGTGGGCGATCATTTCAATTAAATACTCTCAGTCAACTCCCCATTTTACCTTTAAAAGGCTGGCGGTTCCTGGCATTTAGTTGAAGATCTTGCAAGTTAATTCTTCAGTTTTCCTAGGATACCTATTTTTCCTAATCCTTCCATATTCTTTCTCGATACCCCTGTCGCCCGTTATTTCTGGTTATTGACCTAGCTACAACACTTTCTATTCCTGTGCACCGATCTCAATTCTGGTTTGCCTTTACTTTCCAAAACCGGCATGGACAAGCTCTTGCTCAAAATTTAGAAGGCTTTTGGCCAGATAAAGACAGTGTATTGATACAGTATGTAGATGATATAATGTTGTGTAGTACTACGGAAAAAATTGTGCCCCGATACTCAGAGGGTATTTTGCAAAAAAATGGTTTAAAAAAGTTTCTAAAGCAAAACTGCGTTAGTTCAAACTACGGGAAATATTTAGGTCATGACATTTCTTGAAAAAAACAGCCCTTAAAAAGGACCCCCGTTTCCCGTTGGGAACCTGGATTCTGGTTAGAGATACTCAAAACATTGGCATCACCCCGGGTGGAAGGACGTTCAAGTTCTGCTTTTGCCCCACCCCCTTTTAAAAGTTGAGGACTGCCGCTTGGATTCACGTCTCACATTGAAAAAGATCCCTTTTGATTGTGGTATCCTTTTTTCTTATCCTGAAGGCGAAAAAACTGGGTTAACTGGATAATTTACTTTTGCCGGGTTTTCTTATGGACATGGGCATTGTCCCCTGTGATATGGCACCCAGTTCAAGGGTTCCAGTCCCCAAAACTTTGATAGGTAGTGACCATGCCCCTGAACTGAAATGGGTTAGAAAATGGATGGACTGATAAATGTATGAAGACACATATAAAACCCGGCGAAAAAAGTTTTTTTCTTCCAAATTATTTTCTAGGAAAAATATAAAAATTGTATACATTTTAGGGTGATTTTTTTTGCGGGGGCTTCTTTGCTTTTTCCTGTTTACAGGTTTCTGGTGGCTCATTTAAAACGCTTTGCCACTGTTGTGGGTCCCGAATCAGAACACACCTCCACTCAACCTGGTTAAATGGGAAATCAGTTTCATCTCTCACAGTTCTTTTTATTTCCCCCTGTTTGTTGCTTGCTGTATTGTTTCCTTTATAAGATACATTGTATTCAAGTATTTTACTGCCTCTATGGCAAAGGCTTACTTTACAAGAAAAAATGTTCAAATCAGCACAGCCACCCCACACTCCATCCCCTCTCCTACCCTTTCCCACTCAACTCTCCCTTGATCAAATATTATTTGTTTGCTAAAGGGGGAATGTGGAAGGCAAAATGTTCTCTTCTTTCCCCTTGTACTAATTCATGTCTGAGAGTAACTTTACGAAACCATGTAAAAGCATGCTTTGCTTTAGCAAACAGAAAATATTTGAGCAAAGGACTCAAGGTCTAAGCATTCCACATGAGTCTGCCTTATCCGTTTCCCTTACACATCTGAGCGCCATAAAAAAAGGGGCCAAGAAATGGGGTTGCATAAGGGGTGTTGAAGGGCTCAAGGATTGTTATAATAAGCGTGTGACTGTTACATTTTATAATGATAGTAAATCCGATTCTAGGGGTATAAAAACTTAACCCACCAACAGGCCCGGGTTTTCAGAAGAGCCCTGGCGTTCATGTATATTGATTGTCTCTTTTCTGAAACTCTTCTCACTTGACTCTGTAAAATAAAGCTGCTTTAAAACCCACACACCTGCTGCTAGTCTGAAGTCTTAGTCCACACAGGTTATAGCATTACCATTTCAATATGCTAAGTGTTCTCTTTCGGTAAAGTAATCACCCATGTGAAACTTTCACACTATTCTAAAACACTCAATCCGGTGGATTTGACTTTCCCGTTTTGAAAATAGTCAACAGAAAAGATTCTTCATTGTCAAAGTGGAAATCGAGCTCTGAAAAGTGATCTAATTTATTGGTTACATATATAAACACAAAATTTTTGATTGTAAAAAGTTTTACTTCAAATCAGTATTTAGCAGGTGCACCTTTAGAAACAAATATAGCTTGAATCTATGTGGACAGATCTCTTGGCTTTGCACAAACAGACACTGAAAATTATCCCATTCCTCTTTGGTTAAAAATCTATCCCGGTTCTTTGGGTTTGTAAGTAAACAGTCTTTATGAAACCCGCGAAAATTATCAACTGGATTGAGATTGGTCACTCACACAAAACATGGCAATTACTGGGTCCAAAAGTAGATTTTTTTCAACCCCTGTATAAAGTGTGTTTCAGTCAAAAATGGACTTCATGGCTATGTGTGTTAATAACATCCTTTATGGGACAGAACATTCTCATGTGAACAATTTTGCATTTTACTGATTATTGGTATCGGGTGACAAGCCGATGTTTTATATATTCCTAATAGACACTCCTTTCTCAGAATCTCCCACCATATGATAAAAGTCCTTGCAATTTTTCATCTTTTTACATTCAAGTTTTATCCTTTTTACTTTTTGAGCTGTAGATGTCTCTCCGTTTTGGTCCTTTGAATTTCATTTTTTTTCACCTTACCTATCTAACAACTTTAAACAACAAGCTGCTCCTCGGGTTCATTTTCAAATTCCTGTTTTTTGCTCAGAGCAATATGGTCACATTTTGAGGTTTGTGCTGCTAAATTTCCAAAGATTATAAACTTACAGTAAAAACAGGCAATCCCACTTTACCCCTTTTTCCCTCTGGAAAAAGATTACTTTTCCAATACAGCAGCTATAAAATAAATAAATAAATAAATAAAATAAACAAACAAACAAACAAACAAACAAACAAACAAACAAACAAAATTGAACATTAACTGTCCAGCAGCTAAATAGCCAAAGTTGTAATTTCTGAAAAACAAGTAAACTTGGAATTGAACCCGTTATCTGAATGACATACTTCATAGAGCATCTTGATTCACAGTTAAAAAAATATCATGTTTATAAACTGAGAAACCAGGAACTAAGAACAGAGCGGTGGTGCTCAAACGAAA
>NW_024377477.1:0-1000 GCF_016835505.1 Polypterus senegalus
CGGACAGACATAGACACAGGCAGACATTGGATTTTATATATATATAGAGAGAGAAGATACACTTTATAAATAGTTAGCACTTACCTGAAGGAATGAGCAAAGTGTGTTGAATTGCACTCCATTAAAAGTGAGTCCATTGTGGCAAGCAGACCTGCTTTGGAAGAGATTCGCCTGGAAGGTACATTAAGCTTGAAGACCTATGAGCACATTTATGTCTGCAGGTAAAATGAG
Organism: Polypterus senegalus; assembly: GCF_016835505.1. Lineage (NCBI taxonomy): Eukaryota > Metazoa > Chordata > Cladistia > Polypteriformes > Polypteridae > Polypterus > Polypterus senegalus. Next base: position 232 of record NW_024377477.1, read on the forward strand.
TTTGCCATTCTGGTGGTAGACTGCCAACAGGTAGTGTAACCAGTTTGTTGACATGTACAGGAAGAGCACTAGGAATGGTTGAGAAAGACTTTAGGAAGTGGGGAGAAAAACCTCACATGCATGCCCACCAGTATGTACGCATGAATGTGAAGGGATGGTTATGGTGATTTTCTACTGGAACAAGACATGTCACGTAGCCGATGTTGTGACGTATGATATAATTGGGAGACTCTAAAAGGTGTCTACAAGGATTTGTGGAGAAAATCCTGAGGCTATATAAAATGCCAGAGCAGGAAACATGGGTTGTTCTTCTGGCAACTCTGATCTGCAGATAATTTTTCTAACAGTGAAGAATGCATAGGCAGTGCTTATTGAATTAGACTTCTGAGTTATTGGCAGCTGTGGAGTTGATCATTGGCAGGAGAGGCAGTGAGCTGTTCACTTATCTGATCTTTAATTCTTTTTGGTTTTTTAGAGGAATGACTTCCAGGACTTTGCATGTGGCTCCTGGAAGAAGCAGCTGTAAATATTTTTTTATTTTTGCATTTTTCTTTTTATGTGTCAGTGCTGATTTGACTATGTGTAATATTAAGTTCATGACACTGATTTTTAACATTTGGTTTACACTTGCAGCAAAAAAGAACAGCTATTTTTATGTACCACAATTTTTGACCATGTCTCTCGATCACTACTGATTTCTGGTCAGTCATAAGCTGCAAGATGCCCAGGATTTAATCCAACATCTCATTATTGTTTGGTTCTTTGTTAA
>NW_024377478.1:0-36871 GCF_016835505.1 Polypterus senegalus
CCTGTCGTGTGGGGGAATGAACTGCTCTCAATATGCCTCTTCACCCAGTCCATTCATTATAGCCTCCTGTCCAGGTAAGAAATCATCCACCATTCACCATTCAGGTTACAATGCCTGTCCAACCTCCTTAGCACCTACACCAACCTTATGTTTGAGCTCTACAAAGATCAGCCAGGGTGTTTACTTCTAATCTAACCGCTACGATAAGGGGGGTCAAACTAAATTTTACATACTACATTTTTTTCCCATTTTATTTACACATTCTGGGTATGTGAATTTTTTAATCATTTTAATTGAAAGATAATAGCTAAACAGCTACAGTCAGGTGTTTCACTTCATCTTAATCTACTCCAGAGCTTCCAATTTGAACCATGGCATCTCTCACACAGTATGTTATTTATATGAAAACCTAACCCATGAAAGATTCTGTAAACAGAGTAGTAAACATGTACCTCTCCTTACCTCAGAAAAGATAGTGACAAGAATCAGCTTTTGTAAATAGACATATTCTGAATAATTTTAGTACTCAATTATGCATACGGAAATGACATAATAATGTTTGAATTCATACTTTTTAATATTGCTATTAAGTAGTATTTCTTTCAGATGCTGAATAGAAGGTGCCAGTAAATCAATTTAATATGTGCACATGGTTAGATAAATCAGGCAGTCCATGATGATTATATCATTCTTTAAAAACAATATACTGAAATCGAACCCAAGCTAATAAAACCCCACCCACTGCCACAAAAGTAATTCAGGTCCTGCTGTCTAATTTTATAAAAACAATCACCACAAAAAGCATGAATGAACAGAAATTGCAACTGCATTTAAAAACAAATATGTAGATGACCATTTGATGAATGAAGAGTCACATATTCAATATGTACTGTATGTCTAACTGAGAGTTCTAGAAAAAGATGGTAACATGCAGCAAATATAACAGTTACTTTTATTTCAATGAGCCATGTTAGCATCCAGAGATTACATTGACTGGATCACACAAAACGGAATCCATATTTGACTGCAACATGCTTCATGGCAGAAGTATCACACAATATTTTACATGTGCAAAGAGTTACAGTTGTCCCAAAGAGATATAAACATAGCCAACAATATGTTTCTTATAAGAAAATGCTAAACATATCACAAAGAGCAAAAGAATAAAAAAAAATAATTTTTTCATCAATTTTCACATATGGTTAATTCAGGTAGAAACTTCCTGGGGGTTACAACCCGTGCCAGCATCAATAGAGACAATCCAAAGACCACCCATGGAAAGGGCATCACAAGGCACACTCATGAACACACCCACTCATTCTCATTCACGTACACATTTATACTAACAAACATAACTTTAGAATGAAGGATAGAAAACAGAACACCCAGGTAAAAATACGCACAGAAAGGGAAAATAACAAAAGGTACCCAGAGTGTGAAAATTCTGGGATTTAAAGTCAGTCTGCTCTCGCTATAAGGATGTAGTGCTAATGACTGCACCATCATACAGCCCACTAACCTGACAAACAATAGCAAATGATGAATGAGCATTACATTTTAAATTTGCATACAGTAATTTGGTGAATTCTGAAGGCAAAGGAAGTGAAAAATGTTCAGTGTAGGCAAGGTTAGTTTTATTGTGGATTTTAAATGCCCTGAAAAATAACAAAATAAATGTGATGCAGCTAGCTAAACGCTAAATTTGTTACAAACAGAGTTCATTAGTGTCATCTTTGATCTACATTGTTGGAGATCTAATTCATCTATAAATGAGCAACAAGTTTTTATAATGGTAAGAAAATTAGATAATATTGAATTATCACATTAGACAGTCATGAAAACTAAAAGATGTATTCTGCTTTAAGCTCATCATAAGATTATAAGACCTTTGTTTCCAGTGGCAAAGAGATGGAAGGATGCGACTACAGGGTGGTCCAGATCTAATTATGCAGATCCAGATCGTCTGGATGACTTTGATTTATGCGGGGAAGATTCCAGTTCGGTGCAAAGACGATTCTTCGTGTCATCAGTTCGCACACTTCTCGATGGTCCGGGATTTTTCAGGTGATTTTCTATGTAATAAACTTAATAAGTTATAGTGTAATGACAATTGCATAATTAGATCTGGACCACCCTATACACTGACAGGTTCATTCAGGGTAAAAAAAGCTATTGGTGATGTAAACAAAAGGGCTCCATGGTTGCCATCCCTTTCATTGTGTTACTGTATATGGGTAATACGGTTGTGTGTAGTGTTGTTTTTTCTTTCTAAACAATTATTTTTGGCAACTAAAACATGCACATTAACAGACAAAATGAAAAATAACCAGAAAACTGCAAGGGTTCATTTAAGGCACATTTCTTAAAACAATTTTGAAAGCTCCTACTAAGGCCATTTCTAAAATACTATATATAAACATTTAAAATCTCACATGCTGTAATGTTAAATACAATGCCACGGTGACTAATATCCACTGAATGAGCTATTCTCAAATACAGCCAAAACAGACTAAATAAAAGATAAAATTACAGACAGGATGGCCATGAATAACAAAGCTGTATTCTTTGAGACTTTACATAATTTTCACATTGTTACACAGAACTACCTGTGAAAACTGCAGGGAGACTGCATCAGGGATCAATCACCCTGCTGCACAGCACAGTTTAAACAGTTACACAACATTATCAATCACTACCGTGGAAAACTCCGGTTTGCCAGCTGCTAAATGAGCACAGCAATGGCAAGGCACGCCTATATTCTTCCCTACACCTTTGAAAATTTCTAAACTTGAAAATGGCAAGAGCCAATCATGTTGTCTTTAAGGAAGATTTATCATCTGGGGGTACATTCCACTTCAATCGAACTGATCAGTTGTAATTCTGTGTCAGTTACCCCTGAGCCTTACACAACACAATACCCTATGCATATATATTACAAATAAAAGAGGAAAACGTAATTGTCTAGTAATCATGCTGGATTGAATAAAATTAAATGGTTTAGGTATAGTAAGTATTTAGGAGGGAAAACCCTAATGGCTAATTCTTCCATTTCCAAACAAGCATTTAAGTCAGTGCTAGACAAACTCATTTTGGTTAGTGTGCTTGTTTCTGAGAATCAGAAACCATTTTAAGCTTGAGGTGGCATTTGTTTGCCCCATTCTGTGGTATTTTTTGCTATCCATGGATATACTCTGGCCTCCCATGACCCCGAGTTCTATTAAGCAAGGTTGGTAATGTTACAGCACCTGTTGTTAACTCCCAACTTCCCAATGGCACAGGGACCCATGAGGCTAAATGGCCTGGCTCCTGATGGTTTTTTTCCCATTCAAAGGAAGTACTGTAATGCAGGGGTCACCAACCCTGGTCCTGGAAGACCACCATGACTGCAGGCTTTCATTCTAACCCTTTTCTTAATGAGTGAGCTGTTTTTGCTGCTAATTAGCTTATTTTGAAGTCATTTTAATTGACTTGCTCTTGAAGACTCAAACCCTTGAATTGTTTCCTTTTCCATAATTAGCAGCCAAACAATAATGAGATACAAAATGAGCAAAAACAACTGGTGTCCACCATATAATATCTGAAAATAAAGAAAGATGAAAGTCTCAGGAATGCTGATCTGCTCAGGTCCCCAAAACATTTTAACCGTGCACCTAGAGAGAAAATTAACAATTTCTGGAAATGTCACCACGAGAGCAGCAACAAGCCATGGAATTAAAGAGTGGGTTAAATTAATGACAAGAATCTGCACCTCATTAAGCAACTGGTTGGAGTTGAAGGCCCTGACTTAGTTGGTCTTCTGTTGGTCCTCTCACTTCACATTTCATTTCTGTTTGGGTGCCATTTAAGGAAAGAAATGAAGAAATTCAGAGGAACAAATCTTAAACAAGCAATCCAATTAAAATTAATTCACAATAAGTTAGTTAGAGGCACAAACAGGGCATCCATTAAAAAAAAGGGTTAGAATGAAAACCTGCAGCCATGGTGGTCCTCTAGGACCGGAGTTGGTGACCCTGCTCAAATGGAGTTGCATACTGAATATATTAGTCATAATTCAGGGAAATCTGCATACTTACATACATAGTACACATGGTAGCAATTACTGTGATGCTAATTGTTCTTTTTCTTCTTTTTTTCCTTTTCCTGTACTTTTTACACTGAACAGAACCGGCAAACACCTCTGATATCTCACTTTGCTACAGAACATCGTTTGTAAGTTATTCTAAGAGCTGTTAATAACTGCTTCTACTTTGTCTTGGGTCCTACAGAGTTGTTGCTCCATTTTTTATTTCCAATGAGAGGAGAATACTACAATGACAACAAACAATCCAGTCACTTATAGACAGCGTGTTGGGCAGTAATGCATAAGATACAATCTTGTTATCTGCATGATGGCACAATGTAACCCATCAGTGACTGTGACGTTCTCACAATGGCCTTGATGTACAGCTGTCATATATGGAACAAGGACACACCATACAAAGAAATTTTTTAATTGGTTTCCAGGAACATTTTGAAAAAGCAAGGGAAACAAAGTTAGCCCTATTCTGCCTGGCTAGAGGAAAAGCAAATAAGTCTACTTCTTGATAAACTACTACTACTACTTTATTTAAAATAAACTCCATCCATGCATGCATTCATTATTTAATCCACTTATTCAGCTCAGGGTGACAGGGAGCTATAGTGCCTATCCACGTAGCTCAGAGTACACGGCAGGGACAATTAAACAGGATGCTAGTCCATCAGACAGTCCATACACACACTCATACTGGTCCAGTTTGGAGCTGCCAGTTAACCTAACGTTAGAATGCTGGAGGAAGCACATGTCGATATGGGAAGGAAACTTCAGAAGGAAACTTGAACCAAGAACACTAAAAACTGTGAGGCAGCAGCATTAAGCACTGTGCCACCATCAAAAGATTCTACTGGGGTAAATTCTGGCTTTTTCTACGTATATTTGTTTGTGATCACATTACAGTGTTAATGTTGTTCGGTTTACGTCAGATCACTAGATTGGTAAAAAGCAGGTCACGTCTAATGTAGACGTCCCAGGGGATAGCAGACACTAACACACACACTATATTATTCATACTAGTATGAAATGTTTTGCCAAATACAGAGTGGTGGTGTAACTCACATTTAAAACAGAACATACTCCTTAGCAATATGGTAAATCTACACAGGGATGTCTTGGATGGGGCAAAATAAAGGCAGAATAGCAATATACACATGGAATTGTCTTAAACCTAAGATTCGTTTATAGGCGCCGTCTGTTTGTGCCTGGGTGGAAAACACCTAACTCCATGATCGAGTATGCCGCCAAAGCACTGCAGGTTTCAAAGAATTAGAGTTGTGGAGGCCATGCTAAAGCCAAGTTAAACCGATGAATTGAGTCAGGACATTTAATACTTGGTTCACAGACGAAATAAATTAGTCTGAAGCCTGCTTCACTCTTAGGGCACACAATGGTTATGAACGAGCTGGAGAATTCATTCATTCAGAATGAGTGAATGAATCAATGAATGAATGGGCCGAGCACACGCGGCGCCATGGCTTCAGGCTGGTTGGCATCCTGTGCTCTTCTCAATGAACCGTCCAAAGCATTTTTTTCTTTCTTTTATACAAATATGCAGACTCGCGGACTTGTAGCTGCTCGTCGGACTGAGGGGATCGTAAAGTAACTCGAGTTAACACTGAACCCCCGTGATGACAGTAACGGGTACCCGAAAGATAACAGCGCAGTAAACGTATGGGCTTGTTACCTACGAATTCCTCGACGTCTTCGTCGTCCTCCTCGCCGTTCTCTGAGTCGGTCTGCATGGGCTCCTCAGCGAAGATGACTGCCCGGGCCGCTCTGAACGCCGCCGCCGAGTTGTGCTCATTGCCAAACGGCGACCCTCCGCGGCTCTGGCTCTCCTTCAGTTTCGTGAAGTACTGCAGGAAAACTCGAGCAGGTCCCCCGGCTGATTCCTCAAAACCTCCACGGTAAAGCTTTGTAACAGCTCCGTCAGCCCTTCAGGGATTTCTATACTCATTCCTATAATCAATCTCCGGAGAAAATGAGTGCGGATAGACGACGAGGAGACGCGGGCACCAGGCGTGGATGCGTCTCCAAACTGCCCGGCCTAATTTTCCTTCTCTTCCTCTTTTCTTGGCGGGCAGGCGGCGGGAGTACAGCCTTGTCTAAGCGCACCGAACGCCACGTTAGAGAGCACTCTTCCCCAGCTGCTTTCTCATGTTGAATCGTTTCCTCTCGCCTCTCCGTTCACCGAAAATGGCAGTGTAGCATCCCTCCACTGCTACAGGATGCCCACGCATGTGACCCGGGTTGCCATGGTAACCACACATCCTGGGATTGCGTCTGCGGACCGCGGCAGCGCTGCGGCTGGGAAGTGCGCTCAGGAGTAGCGAGAGCCGACAGAATATTGATTGTCGATTTCATACTAGACGCGTTTGACATTGTCGTCCTCACACGTTGCCCAGCTCTAGTATTCTAGTTCTGTTTTACAGTATACTCGCACGGATCTTAAACTATTGTCTATGCTAGATGTGTCAGTTTCTGTATGAATATTAGAAGAGCGTCCTTGTGTGCAAAGATGGGGTCCAGTGCAGTGCCAACCCGGTAATGGGCACTGGCCGCACAAATAGTAATGGTAAGTGGCACTTGAAACTTAAAAGAAAGTAACCGGGGCTTTTGAAGGACTGTAAAAATTATTAGAGATAAACACAGGTCTCTTTGGAACCAGGCTTGTATATTAGGGTTGTCTCCTTATTAATCGGGCGTTTAACTATGATAGGGTTCCCCAAATTAATTTTGGCATAGTAAAGGAGCCAGAGAACAAGTACTTGAATGTGGGAAGGACAAGTCGACTTAGTAAAACTTGGAGAGAAAGAGAGAAGACTTTGATTATTATTGGTGCGTGCACACTATTCTTATTATTCGCTATTCACAAAGAGGCACCACCTACTGACTGTGTAGTATCGGGACACTGCGGTGATCTCATAGGTGCCACCTCTGCATGCAAGAGCGGCGTTTGGCGGTGGCAAGTGGGGCCACCGGCCCAGGCCCCACCAAAGAGGGGGCCCCGCTTTTGAGGTCTGCTTATCTTGTTAGAGCGGATTTGTCAAGTTTAATTCTCGTTATATTTTGATAAAGTCCGCGTGTTATCTTGCATACATTTAGCTGAATACTGTAATGAGAAAATCAGGTGTATGTTAACGTTATTTTTATTAAATTCGAACTTAAGTTTATACAGTCCACACATACCGGTAACAGCGTTTGAGTAACCGGCCCGCGTGGAGTTGGCCGGCCTTAGACCCCGCACACCCCGACGGCCGCCTCTGTCTGCATGGCATCAAATCTCAATCCATACTCTTTTTATGTGTAGCGCCCGACTGGTGGAATGATCTGCAACTCATGCTTGTGAATTTCAGTCTAATTGCTAACAGCTTTATTAAGTTCTTGTAACTAAGGAAGTGTAAACTTGCATTTTTCTCTAAGCTCAATTTTATAACCTTGTCCTGCAGACATTTGGTCCAAAACTGTCCCCCAGACTATTTATTTGATTATGTTGACCTTTTTTTGTAAGTCACTTTGGAATAAAACATCTGCTAAGCAAATGTGAATGGCAGGTTGAGAAAGCACATGCAGAAGTGTGATTAGTCAAAGCAGCTTGTTTCAACCAAAACCATGCTGTCAGTTGTTCTGGAACTTCTGTACTAGGCTTTCCTTCTCTATAACAAATATGTGATGCACACATACAGTTGAACATTAGAACAGTCTTGATGAGGACAGGCCATCAATTCAGCTAAATTCTCCCAAATAACATCAAGTCAAGATTTTAAAAACCCTAAATTATCATCCTCTACCATGTTACAATGCAATTTATTCCATATACAGTATTTATGGTTCTTTGCATGAAAATAAAACTTTCTAACATTTTCCAGCATGTCCCAATGTTCCAGTTGAGGAATATATTTTAAAGTAACAGCACTGTACTAATTCCATCCATCCATTATCCAACCCGCTATATCATAACTACAGGGTCACGGGGTCTGCTGGAGCCAATCCCAGCTAACACAGGGCGCAAGGCAGGAAACAAACCCCAGGCAAGGTGCCAGCCCACCGCAGTGTGTGTGTGCGTATACATATATCTATCTATTAATCTCTATCTATCTATCTATATCCATCCATCCATTATCCAAACCGCTATATCCTAACTACAGGGTCGTGATACCTGTCAATCTCAGAATCAGCCTAGCCCCTCTTCTCTGGACTTTCTGTAATGCTTCTAACTTTTTTTTGGTGGTATGGAAACCAAAACAGTAGTCCTGGTGATGTCTCACTATACTATAGTGTTATATCTTAATCATAATCTCCCTTGAATTGTCCTTTGCACATTGTGATGTATAACCTATCATCATATTATAATAATAATAATTCTTTATATAGCACTTTTCTCACTAGCCTTCTTGATCATTTCTATGCACCGTCTTGATGTTCATAGTGACAAGTCCACTGTGACTTCCAGATCCTTCTCGTAAGCTCTGTCTTCTTGTTTCAGACCTCCCATTATGCACCCAACAAATTATTTGTTGGAGGAACTTAATTCAGTTACATGTAAAATTTCCATTTAAATTTACTGAATGGTTTAAATTAGTTCTGTTACTCATACTTAATTAAACTGACAACTGTGAATGTAGAAAACATCTCTTAAACCACATTTCTGAATGTTACCAAACTTTAAATATGCTGATTGCACATTTGTGTACTGCATGATAATTTCTTATCAATTAAAGAAACCCAAAGAGCTAATATTTATTTTTATAAATGTTATTTTCACATTTTAATTAAACTGATCACTGACCGCAACAGGGCCGCACAGTGGCACAGTGGTAGCGGTGCTGCCTCGCAGTTAGGAGACCCAGGTTCGCTTCCCGGTCCTCCCTGCGTGGAGTTTGCATGTTCTCCCCATGTCTTCATGGGTTTTCTCCCACAGTCCAAAGACGTGCAGGTTAGTGTGCATTGGCGATCCTAAATTGTCGTGTGGGTGTGCCCAGCCTGGGATTTGTTCCTGCCTTGAGCCCTGTGTTGGCTGGGATTGGCTCCAGCAGACCCCTGTGTTAGGATATAGTAGGTTGGGAAATGACTGACTAACCACAACATTATTATTATTGAATGGTATTGCCAAGTAGCCGATCACACTTACTGTATGTAAGTAACAAATCAAATCACCTCTTGTTGCCAAATGTCTATAAAGATGCCTAGCATCCTTTTGTTTGGAATAAGCTCAGCATTCACCTCACTAACTTGTCCAACATCTCTGTGGAGGTCAGGAACAAGCAGTCAAAATGGAGGCTGTTTAAAATCTCAGTTGTGCAGTACTTATTGTGTGTAATTGTATATATAAAATTCTCTTGTGCCCGGTCCCTCTGCTAACTTCAATATTAAACATTAGACCTCTGGCGACTCTAAACATCTTTTACATTGCATTTCTTGTAGGAAGTGGCCAGCCATTTACCATACACAGATGAAACAGAGAGATTGACTAGCAGACTGTTTCAAGGAGCACGTTTGAGCCGTTAAAATTAATGACCTGTCAAATCCTATTGTAGAACACTTCACATCTCTTGATCATTGCCACAATGGTCTTTCTGTTCGTGTTCCTTTAAAGGGCTTCAAAGTCACTTTTCAAAGAAAATCAGAAGAAGCCAAGTTCATTCTCAGCCTGGGATCACATATTTCTAAGCAGTAGGTGTAAAATTTTTCCAAGTTTTCCTGACTAACTAACTTTTTAGTCTTTCCCTTCATCCACCCTAATGGCAGAGTTTTCTCACTTACTCTCACCTTTTTTCCTTTCATCTGCCTTCGCTTTGTTCCCTTTTCTCTCTTTTATGTTAACTTTTCATTCTTTTTCATTTGCACTCCTGATGAATACTAAACATCCATCCATCCATCCATTATCCAACCCACTATATCCTAACTACAGGGTCACGGGGGTCTGCTGGAGCCAATCCCAGCCAACACTAAGAGCAAGGCAGGAAACAAACCCCGGGCAGGACGCCAGCCACCGCAGATACTAAACATTGTGACCTTAAAATTTTCCTTTTCAGTGTGGAATTAACCTTTTACCTATTTTCCATTGTATATACATGTTATGTTATGCATACTTTTTGTCTCTGCTTCTTTTGTTAGTATTGTATTATTGTCAGCTGTTCAGCGTAGATACGCAAGTAATTTTTTTGTTTTGTACTATGTACACATAACTGTACATTTCAGCTTGAACCTGGAGGCAAGTATAAGGAGCAAGAGTTAAAAAGATGGATGGTGTCTGTCATGGCAGCATGCCTAGGAATTGCATGTTAACATTAGCATTGCGGAAATTGTCTGGTTGCATGGAAAGCCTCATTCTTTAATTTTAGTAAGTGAGTCTCTGGATTAGACTGAAATGCTAACAGAGTAAGAAAGCAGAAGCTGTCAAGGTGGCTGAAATAAAGTCTCAGGTGAAGAAGGAGTTTGGTGAGGCCCCAATACAGTCCCTGCAGACTATTAGATGGCTTAGGAAGACTAAGTTGGCCATCACCCAAGATGATATTAGTGACGTAAAAGAAACTTTAATTCCTTCGATTCACCATTTACACACTGAGAAACACCTAAAACCTATTCACTTTATTAGAAATTCATTTTGTGTGTACATTACAGATGACCAAAACATCATACAAAATTGTACAGTATGTACTAAGATAAAAAGATGTTTACGTGATTACTATATATGCTACACTTTGCCATTAAACAGCTTGAAGGTGCAAATTTCATATACTGAATTAAAGAGTACACTCGCAATGTTAAATTGGATTAATGAAAACAAGAGCTTAGGTTGGAGACCAACAAAGTTACAGGCCTCCTGAACTGCCAGGAAAGACAGCGTTAAAAGTATTAAACAAAAATTCCAGATTAATAAATGACAGCAGAAATAATCCTTCTGTACTTTTTAAAGCAGTTACTAATCTAACAAATGGGAATTTTAAACAGCCATGCAAAGTACGTACAGACATTAGCAGGGCAGGTTTATGAACTTCTTTATTGATAAAATTGACAGTAAAAGATCCCAGAGGGTGGCTGGTGGGCGGTGGCGCAGTGGGTAGCACTACTGCCTCACAGTTAGGAGACCTGGGTTTGCTTCCTGGGTCCTCCCTGTGTGGAGTTGCATGTTCTCCCGTGTCTGCGGGTACCCTCCAGGTACTCTGGTTTCCTCCCACAGTCCAAGACATGCAGGTTAGGTGCACTGGCGATTCTAATTGTCCTTGGTGTGTGTGTGGCCTGCAATGGGCTGGTGCCCTGCCCGGGGTTTGTTTCCTGCCTTGAACCCTGTGTTGGCTGGGATTGGCTTCAGCAGACCCCCTTGACCCTATAGTTAGGATATAGCAGGTTGGATAATGGATGGATGGATAGAAGATCTCAGCATCAAAATAAATATTGCAGTGTCAAATTGGGTCTCCTTTGTGCGTACCTCCTTAGTGATTTTTAGAGTAGGAAGTCATAACTTTAAATTCTAAAATGAAACTTACTACCTGTCCCTTAGATCCCACACTAGTGAAAAGCAACAATGGCTTTTCTGACAGCACCCACTCCGAGCAGACGTTCATCGCTAACTGGCACTGTTGCCATTAGAAAATATTACATTCATTTCCACTTGTATGCAAAAGATACACAGGTATACTTTTCTTTCTGACTAAGCAACATTTGACCTATGATATAATTAATTAGTTTTATTAGTGAATTAGAAAAAGAATGGAAGATAACTACTGGTCTTTGAATCCAGAAAAAAGTAGAAATGTTGTTTATTAGTGGAATAATACAGACTGCAACAATATTTGGTCACCTTTTAACTCAGTTGGTCTATACATTACTTTTACTTAATCTTTTAAAACACACATTAGATGACTATGTAACACCTCTTTTTTTCCAAAATAAAAATACTGGAAAAGGAACATAGCTTCTAAACTGGAGGACACTGAGAAATGAATTCATGCCTTTATTTCTAATGGGATGGGCTACTGGGATCCAAATGCTGCTGTGCAGTAGAGAGTAGACAAATTGGGAGAGCATGGGTGGGGTCATGAGGTCGCTGGAAAGAGTGTGTGGCGTCCTGATATCTATGCAAAAGGACGAAGGTCCAAGTCTTTAGAGTCCTGGTGCTTCCTGTCTTGCTACATGGTTGCGAGATATGGATGCTATCCAGTGACCTGAAACGAAGACTGAACTCCTTCGGTACTGTGTCTCTCCGGAAAAGATACCATTGGTTTGACTTTGTGTCGAATGAGCGGTTGCTCATGGAGTCCCGAATGAGGCACATTACCTGCATTGTGAGGGAGCGTCAGTTACGGCACTATGGCCATATGGCATGATTCCCCAAGGGTGATCTGGCTCGCAGGATCCTCATTGTTGAGGACCCGAATGGCTGGACCAGGCCAAGGGGTCACCACGTAACACCTGGAACTTCCGAAGGGTGGGACTGGACCGCATGTCTGTCTGGGGGGTTGACAACCGGGATCCTGAGCTGTTTCATCATGTGGTGGGTGCAGCAACGCACTGTACCAGTGCATGCTCACCAACCTGGTTATCATCATTACATCTTGCCTGAAGAAGGGGCCTGAGTTGCCTCAAAAGCTTGCATATGTAATCTTTTTAGTTAGCCAATAAAAGGTGTCATTTTGCTTGGCTTTTCTTGACACTGGTTGTTCAAACCCTCTTGACGAGCTTTTCGTTAATTCAAAATGCTGCTGAAAGAATTATTACAAGAACAAGAATTTACAAATGCATAACTCTTTCTCTTAACTCATTATATTGGCTACCAATTAATACAGGGCTAATTTCAAAATCCTGCTTTTAATTTACTGTATAAAGCTTTAAATGGCCAAGGCCCTACTTACCTATCTAAAGTTTCCATTGCTTACAAAACATAAAACTATAAAGATGCCTGCCTACTAAAAATTAAAAGAATTAACAAAATAAGAGTGGGAGGTTCAGCGTTTAGCTACCAGACCCCAAATCTGTTTGCTTATATATGAGATGCTTCTTATTGTGTCAGCTGAAGACTCCCAACTTTAGTGTAGCATACCCTGACTAGAGCTGCTGATTAGCTGTGCACACTGTATTTTTTTTTTGTTGGTCAATTGCATAGAAATATAAGTAATACAATACTTATACATCATTATTAACCCTCCCCTATTCTGTTTCCCTTCTTGGGATCTTGATGTGACAGTTGGTGCCACTGAGCTACAAGAATTAGAAAATTAAATTTCTTGTAAAACATAAAATATTGAATTCACTCATGATGTCGGGGTATCTTGAGTAACACCCGGAACTGCCAAACTGGTTGGTAGTCCCCTTTCTGTAAAAGTGGTTCACCAGTCTTTTAAGGGATCACAATCCTCATCCTCTTTTCAATCACCTAAATCAGCAGCTTCCAACAATGTTTGAACCATTGGGGTTGAAAATCATCACTTTTTAAAATCTGATTACTGGGTCACTTGCTTGCTCTTTTAAATGTCATGGATGGCTGTAGGTATCCAAAGTGATGGATTTAAATATTTTCTGGTACCAATGATTTGACAAAGGCACTACTGTTTGAATTGTATCAGAATTTGGTGGTGAAGTAGAAGATAAGTATACAGAGTAAGGTCTCACTTTGTTGGTGTCTCTGTGTTTTACCAGTAGGCATATGCATCAAGAAGTGTTTGAAAGAATAAGATCATGGGTACAAATAACTGGAGTTCCTCTAAATGTTTGCAAGGTTTGTGATTCCTAACAGGGAGGAGTAGTCAACAGAGCAGAACCAGTGTACTGCCAGGTAAAATGAGTAAGTAGTACGGAAGACCTCCAGATGTCTAGATTATGAAATGATATAAAGAAAACTATTCACTCACCCATCAATTTACTGAGCCCATGTAATTCAGTTATGGGGTTGCTGATGCTGTTCTCCTGGTATCAGGCACAAGATAGGAGTCAAATATCATGCACGCTGCACCACTGAGCTTCACCTGTTATACAAAAGTAGTTATTCTAAAGCAATGTACTGCAAAGCTTTGCCATGTTTGGATAGAGAAGGAGCTATTTTATATTTGTGGATGACCAAAACTCATACTATGTCGCATCATCTCACTGCACAACAAATTAATTCATATGTGGAGTTGGGACACAGATGTCTTCCTTCAGTTCAAAGACATTTTAAAATGAAGTTGTTCAGTAATAGTACTGTATATTGGATAAGCCTGTGGAGCCCTGGCACATGTGCTGTACAATACAATACAATACAATTTATTTTTGTATAGCCCAAAATCACACAAGGAGTGCCGCAATGGGCTTTAACAGGCCCAGCATCTTGACAGGCCCCCAGCCTTGACTCTTTAAGAAGACAAGGAAAAACTCACAAAAAAACCCCAGGAGGGAAAAAATGGAAGAAACCTTGGGAAAGGCAGTTCAAGAGAGACCCCTTTCCAGGTAGGTTGGGCGTGCAGTTGGTGTCAAAAGAAGGCGGGTCAATACAATACAATACAATACAATACACAGAACAGAACAAATCCTTAATACAGTATACAAATAAAAATTTTAGAAGTACATAGTAGAATTTAACAGTAGATGATATCTCATAATATGATTTGGATTTGCTGTAGTGAGCTTACAGTCTGTGTGAAGCTTGCCATTCTGGTTTCCTTCCATATCTTGTAGATGTGCACATTGGATTTACTGATGTAATTAAACTGGCCTGGTGTGAGTGAACATTTGTATGAACTGGCACCTCATCTAAGGCTGGTAGCTGGATTGTGCCTGATACTGCAGGGACTGGCACCAGAATGGGTACATGGCTAGATATCGTGCAACTGTGATTGTGGAAGTGTGCACCAGACCACCCTGTAAAAAAAGACTAGTTTACCATCACAGCTGACACCGGTATGGAATCCATTGCAGCAGGGATATATACCTGTAATAAAAATTCATTCAAACTGGAACATACAAAATGTTATATATTCACCTAATAAAGTAGTCAAGTACCTTTCCTATAATGTCAAATAAAAACACCAATCTAATTGTCTCTAAACTTTTCAAGTGTGTATGCAAGTGAGTTTTATGTTATTTCAGCTGCATTACAAATTTCTTTTACAAAGTCATCACCCTTCAGAAGCTTAAAGAGTTGGGGAAATAGTTGGAAAGCAGCTCAGAGCAGAAGAAAAGCTGAAAAACAGTGTGAAAGTATATTTGAAACACACCGGTCAGCCCTAAGCCGATTTATCTGCAGGACAAGCAAGCCTCAATTTAATTTAAAAAAAGGTTCACCAGCTGCTAAATCAACAAAAACACATTGTAGAAATAATCACTTTTTAGTGAACAGATTTTTGTCCTGTACTAGTCAAACGCTGCACCTGTCATTAATGGCTACTAAAAATGATTTATGTGTCCATCCAATTTCATACCCGCCTAATCCAATTCAGGGGCGCTGGCTGGATTTACTAAAGCTCTCTGTTGTATCAAACTTCTACATGTGTCAGCAAATATACACTCAGGGTCGAATTAATGCATGGGGTACCTGGGTTTAAGACAGGCACAAAGCTATGACATAAAAAAAACAATCAAGTCATCTTTTAAGTTTTATGATACATTTCCAAGTGCTTTAGGTAAAAAAAAATAAAATCACAGTACTTTAATTAAAAAAAAAAATCAGTGAAAATGTCTGGAACTTGTCGTACAACTTGATGTTTCTCAAAGTTGGGCATGAGGGAAATTCCAGGAGGTATCTGAATTGGCGCAACCCTCCTGTAGAAGTGTATTTGAGTAGCAAGTTGTAAAGGCACTTAGTGCTTCAGTAGCCCCTTGTTGCTTTCATTTGTATTGTAGACAGTGGTCTTTTACAGACATTTGGTTTGTTCAAAAGTGAGCCTTTCTCATTCTTGCAACAATCCATTTATATATTGTTATGACTCTGGGGTGCAAGAGACAGAGAAATGATCTTAGCACTCGGACAAAGCTGATGATAGTTGGCTCTTAAAAGGACCACTGGTGTCTTCCTGATCAAACCTGCTGTCTCCTTGTTTGACTGCTCTTCAACACTGCTCTGATGCTTTGCAGCTAGACACGCTCCCAGAAGAGGGACTGCATTTCCCATCAGCTTTTATAGGTCTAGGAGCAATCTCTTAATGATAGACAGATGGCCCCACCTCTTGGGGAACCACTCACAAAGCCCAAAGAAAAAGGCACAATGGAAACTAAATAGTAATCACAATTGACAAAAAGTACATAATTTTACAAATAATAAACATAAATAACAGTATACACATACACAATACTATTCGAAGGATAAAAGCGAACAAAAAAAGACAAACAAAAAGGAATTTCAACATAATGCTGGGACGAATCCTGTCTGAAACATACTGTAACACTGAGCAAGTCACTTAACATGCCTCTTTGCCAGTGATACATAGATGTGTCACTTCAAGCCAGACATTTATGGTTATCCTCTCCCTTAAAGGTCATTTAGAGTATTTGTGAGCTTTTAAAGCCTAGGCTCCAGTTTGGGCCTTTGCAAGCCAAACCTCACGTTACTTGTGTTGCATAATCTACATGTCAGCTATCCAGTCATTTTCTTAAAACAAGAAAAACACTTGCAGCTTTTGCTAAAATATTGTTATATGGATACTTCTGGAACAATCAGTGTTCATCATAAACAGGAAATGCAAGTCACATGGGAATGAGTATTTTAATTAAAGATAGGACTCTTAACCAATAATTTGAGGGGGAGAGGCAGGTTAAATATTTTTGTTCCGTCTGTCGATTAGAACCAGCAGATTATTTAATTGAAATGACTAATCTGAAATAAAAATCAAGAAGGTCCTCTGTCCAAAAGAGTTTATGCCAAGAAACCAGATGGACACAAGTAATAAAGCTGACTGAAATCTCTATTCAAGGTCTACTAGGGACAGATCGCATTGTCCGAAAAAGACCTGCATAACTACACAGAGTTTTAGACCAGATACAAGTCTCCTAAGTCTTTCCATACTTTGCAATATTTGAGGCTACCAAAAATAGCCAGAAAGCAGTTCTAGTTACATCAGAAAAACTTGCAATTGTGACCCCATTCAGCCAAATGGTGTTCGGCCATTTGCAGTCGTTAAACAAGATAGCCATAAATAAATATTGTGATCCCGTCAACCAACAGCACCACTTCTAAGTACTGTTTTTCTCTGGTGTTTGGCAATGTTTGTTGGCTAGCTAAATGCTGTGATGTGTAAGAGCCTATTTAATTCCATCCAAAACAGGGCGCAAGGCAGGAAACAAACCCCAGGCAGGGCGCCAGCCCACCACAGGGCACACATATACCCACACACCAAGCCCACACTAGGGACAATTTAAAATCGCCAATGCACCTAACCTGCATGTCTTTGGACTGTGGGAGGAAACAGGAGTACCCAGAGGAATCCCACACACACAGGGAGAACATGCAAACTCCATGCAGGGAGGACCCGTGAAGCAAACCTATTTAATTCTCCCTGCATAATGTACCTGCTAAGATCAAGGGTGTCCCATTTGTCTTGTTATTCAAATCAAAGTTAGACACATTATTTTATACCGTGCCACAGGCAGCACTGCTGGTCAGACTGTTCCTGTTACTTTATTGTCTGTTCATTTCTGTTTTGTCTGACATGCTATGTTTATTATTGTGACCAGCTGATAGTAAGCCATTCCAATTCCCATTCTCTTTATAATGTTCACTGTGTCACTTGCCACCTCTACTTTGCCTTCCAAATAACTCCTGGCCTTGTCACCTGATCTCATAAAAGACAGGACATGATATTGTCAGTGACAGATTCAAGCACCAGGCTAGCCGAACCATGAACACATCTGGGAATTCGTATCACATCTTGAATTTTCTCTAGACAGTGTTCTATGGCTCCTTACATTATTATATAAAAAGAAATAAACAGATGAGAGAAATGTTTAAAAATAATTCTATCAGACTCCAAGTTTTGGCTTATTTGGACTGCAACAAATCAAGCAGCCCTGATTCACATCTTGAATTTGATCAGGAATCTTACTTATGAAGATGCATGACCACTTAAAGGCCAAAGTATTTTTTAAAGTGATAATACTGATAACAAATGTCTTTGGCTCTTGTGAGGTGGCTTGCTTCTTTCATTTTTTTAGGCTCCCAGGAGTATTTTTTAGTTGATATTTTGTCCTTTGCCTTAGAGCATTCAGAGCAGTGAGTCTTGTCGACAGCTGCAGTATCCACTTTCATTCCAACATCACAGGCAGCTGCGCAGTACTTTGATCAGGTTACACCGCCACAGAAAAACTGGAAGTGAAGGCAGGCAAAAGTATAGATGAATTATGATAGCAAATCCATTAAGAATATGATATTTCTATACATATATAATCTATGTATTTATTGATTGATTTTAATTTTAATTAGAAGCAGATAACATTCCATACAACTAAGAAAGCAAAAAAAAAGCAAAATTCAACCCCCCACCAAAGAGAAAGAGAGAAGAGCCAGCGTTCAGAGCTACTCTATAAAAAGAAACAAGAAAGGAAGGGTATCCTTTTCCCTGAAGTGGAAGCTTATTCTAGAATGTTATTGATTAGATCCTGCCATGTTTTTAAAAAGTTTCGAAAAAAATTTCTAATTGAAAATTAGATTTTTTCCAATTTCAAATAGTATATGGCAGAAAGTGGTGATTGGAGCAGATTTCAATGGGCATGTTGGTGAAGGGAACAGAGGAGACGAGGAGGTGATGGGTAGGTATGGTGTCAAGGAGAGGAATGAAGAAGGTCAGAGGATAGTGGATTTTGCCAAAAGGATGGACATGGCTGTAGTGAATATGTATTTTAAGAAGAGCGAGGAACATAGGGTTACATACAAGAGTGGAGGAACATGCACACAGGTAGATTACATCCTATGCAGAAGAGTCAATCTGAAGGATATTGAATAATAATAATATTGAATAATAATAATAATTCTTTGCATTTACATAGTGCTTTTCTCACTACTCAAAGCGCTCAGCAATTGCAGGTTAAGGGCCTTGCTCAAGGCCCCAACAGAGCAGAGTCCCTTTTGGCATTTACGGGATTCAAACTGGCAACCTTCCGAAAGCCAGTCCAGATCCATAGCCTCAAAGGCACCACATTGATGACTACAAAGTAGTGGCAGGGGAAAGTGTAGTAAATCAGCATAGGATGGTGGTCTGTAGGATGATGTTGGAGATCAAGAAGAGGAAGAGAGTGAGGGCAGAGCCAAGGATCAAATGGTGGAATTTGAAAAAAGAAGACTGCAAGTTTAAGTTTAGGGAGAAGGTGAGACAGGCACTGGGTGGCAGTGGAGAGTTACCAGACAGTTGGGAAACTACAGCAGATGTAGTAAATGAAAATTAGATTTTTTCCAATTTCAAATAGTATATGGCAGAAAGTGGTGATTGGAGCAGATTTCCATGGGCATGTTGGTGAAGGGAACAGAGGAGACGAGGAGGTGATGGGTAGCTATGGTGTCAAGGAGAGGAATGAAGAAGGTCAGAGGATAGTGGATTTTGCCAAAAGGATGGACATGGCTGTAGTGAATATGTATTTTAAGAAGAGCGAGGAACATAGGGTTACATACAAGAGTGGAGGAACATGCACACAGGTAGATTACATCCTATGCAGAAGAGTCAATCTGAAGGATATTGAATAATAATAATAATTCTTTGCATTTACATAGTGCTTTTCTCACTACTCAAAGCGCTCAGCAATTGCAGGTTAATGGCCTTGCTCAAGGCCCCAACAGAGCAGAGTCCCTTTTGGCATTTACGGGATTCAAACTGGCAACCTTCCGAAAGCCAGTCCAGATCCATAGCCTCAAAGGCACCACATTGAAGACTACAAAGTAGTGGCAGGGGAAAGTGTAGTAAATCAGCATAGGATGGTGGTCTGTAGGATGATGTTG
Source organism: Polypterus senegalus (assembly GCF_016835505.1). Lineage (NCBI taxonomy): Eukaryota > Metazoa > Chordata > Cladistia > Polypteriformes > Polypteridae > Polypterus > Polypterus senegalus. Next base: position 19,971 of record NW_024377478.1, read on the forward strand.
GAGATCAAGAAGAGGAAGAGAGTGAGGGCAGAGCCAAGGATCAAATGGTGGAATTTGAAAACGAAGACTGCAAGTTTGAGTTTAGGGAGAAGGTAAGACGGGCACTGGGTGGCAGTGAGGAATTACCAGACAGTTGGGAAACTACATCAGATGTAGTAAGGGTGACAGCAAGAAAGGTGCTTGATGCGACATCTGGACAGAGGAAGGAGGAAAAGGAAACCTGGTGGTGGAATGAGGAAGTACAGGAGAGTATACAGAGGAAGAGGAAGGCAACGAAGAAGTGGGATAGTCAGAGAGATGCAGAGAGTAGATAAGAGTACAAGGAGATAAGGCGCAAGGTGAAGAGAGAGGTGGCGAAGGCTAAAGAAAAAGCGTATCATGAGTTGTATGAGAGTTTGGACACTTGATGAGCCACAGCATGAAGTTATGGGAAAGAGTAGTGGAAGCTAGGTTAAGAAGTGAGGTGATGATTAGTGAGCAGCAGTATGGTTTCATGCCAAGAAAGAGCACCACAGATGCAATGTTTGCTCTGAGGATGTTGATGGAGTAGTTTAGAGAAGGCCAGAAGGAGCTGCATTGCGTCTTTGTGGACCTGGAGAAAGCATATGACAGGGTGCCTCGAGAGGAGTTGTGGTATTGTATGCGGAAGTCAGGAGTGGCAGAGAAGTACGTAACAGTTATACAAGATATGTACGATGGTAGTGTGACTGTGGTGAGGTGTGGAGTGACAGATGCATTCAACGTGGAGGTGGGATTACATCAGGGATCAGCTCTGAGCCTTTTCTTATTTGCAGTGGTGATGGACAGGTTGACAGACGAGATTAGACAGGAGTCCCCGTGGACTATGATGTTTGCTGATGACGTTGTGATCTGTAGAGATAGTAGGGAGCAGGTTGAAGAGACCCTGAAGAGGTGGAGATATATTCTAGAGAGGAGAGGAATAAAGGTTAGTAGGAACAAGACAGAATACGTGTGTAAATGAGAGGGAGATCAGTGGAATGGTGAAGATGCAGGGAGTAGAGTTGGCGAAGGTGGATGAGTTAAAATACTTGGGATCAACAGCACAGAGTAATGGGGATTGTGGAAGAGAGGTGAAGAAGAGAGTGCAGGCAGGGTGGAATGGGTGAAGAACAGTGTCAGGAGTAATTTGCGACAGACGGGTATCAGCAAGAGTGAAAGGGAAGGTCTACAGGACAGTAGTGAGACCAGCTATGTTATATGGGCTGGAGACGTTGGCACTGACCAGAAAGCAGGAGACAGAGCTGGAGGTAGCAGAGTTAAAGATGCTAAGATCTGCATTGGGTGTGACGAGGATGGAGAGGATTAGAAATGAGTACATTAGAGGGTCAGCTCAAATTGGACTATTGGGACACAAAGTCAGAGAGATGAGATTGCGTTGGTTTGGACATGTGCAGAGGAGAGATGCTGGGTATATTGGGAGAAGGATGCTAAGGATAGAGCTGCCAGGGAAGAGGAAAAGAGGAAGGCCTGGGAAAAGGTTTATGGATGTGGTGAGAGAGGACATGCAGGTGATGGGTGTAACAGAACAAGATGCAGAGGACAGAAAGATATGGAAGAAGATGATCCTATGCGGCAACTAACGGAGCAGCCGAAAGAAGAAGAAGATATGACATCAGTTACCCACAGACTTTAAAGTGGTGGGTTAGGTTTCTAACAGTTGAGCAAGATAAGTATACTTGCTGATAGTGAAGTAAAGGCAATTACAGTTTGTTTGTCCTTCTCCACTTTAAGTCCATCTGGGAGTACACCAAACACAGCTATTAATGGTTTAGGAGGGAGTGTGACACCAAGTCTGTCTGAAAGGCGTTTAAAGATTATTGTCCAAAAATTACAATATTCACATGTTGAATCATGTCCTGGAAACATTTTTAACAATTAAATGAGATAAATGTGCTCGTTAAGTTGAATGATTGAATGCTTTGCACATATGGAGTGTATTCTGTGCATGGCTGCCTTCCACTTGTGAAAAAGATCCTTTCCCCAATGTACTTTGTAGAGGTGCTATCTGAGTGTTCAACACTGATCAGTATTTCTTCAGGAATAGAACAAGGTGGGAGGTGTGGAAAATTGGGCAGATTCTGTTTTGCAAAGTTACTAGCTTGAAAGTAGTGGAGGAATTGTGTTGATTAGAGGTTGAATTTGAAGTGTAATTGTTTGTATAATGCAAGACATTATTTATGTTCAAGTCTCTAAGTGTTTTAATCCCAGACATTTTCCAAACATTAAATACTGTATATGCTTGAGAGGGTGGAAAAAGATGGTTGTCATGTAGAGGTGCAACAGATAAAAGCTTTGATGTCTTAAAGTGCTTCCTACATTTGTTCTACAGTATTGAAAGTTAGGTAGTGCCATGCCACCTTCTGCTTAGGTCATTGTAGAATCACCCTTTGGATGCATGGATGTTTCAGATTCCAAATAAATGAAGTTATGATTAAGTCTAATTTAAAAAAAAATGATTTGTTAATGTATATAGGGATGCTTTGAAATAGGAAGAGAAGCTTGGGAATGATGGCCATCTTAACAATGTTGATTCTCTCTGCTGATGTAAGATGAAGTGTAGACCATCTAGTCACATGTTATTTAATTTATTCCATGCAGTCAGGAACATTTTGGTGAAAAAGAGCTTTATATATTTATTGGTTATGTTTACCCCTAGATATTTAAAATGATCTGCTAAAATAAATGTGAATGTATTCAATCCGATATTATGTGCTAGAGAATTCACAGGAAAAAGTACATTTTTATTCAAATTGCTTTTGAGTCCAGATATCTTTTGAAAATCTGCTAATGCTGTTTGGACTGCTGGCACAGAATTTTGTGGGTCTGATATATACAGTACCATACGGTATCATCTGCATACAGTGATATTTTCTGTTCAAGTCCATATATAATATATTACAAGTAGAGCTAAAATGCAGCTTTGGAAAAAAATGGGCATAACTTTATCAGTAAAGCATTGTTGTGTGTAGACACTGATTTACATAAAACCTAATGTCACCTATAATTATAAAATAAAAGAATTCAATATCTCATGTTGAAGCTGAAGGGGAAGCAGATGAAACATTGAAAAAGGCCAAGAAGTGCTGGGCACGATGAGGTTCATGTCATTTTACTCAGAGTAGCGAACTTAAACCAAAGAAGTGTTTTAGCTTTTGAATAGAAAATACACTTCAACCCAAAAATGTACAGTATAGATGTAGTAAAGAAATTTCAGCATAAGATGTCTGCACTGTTTAGCAAACAGAAAATTATCAAAAATAAGGTACTCAATTGTAGTATTTTCTAAGAGTAGTGATGGCTTCTTGGGTAGGAGCCTGTGATGCCAATGCAGGCTAGAGGGTCAAAGTATAATTTGAAATGTTATTTTGAAATACATTTCTGTCATACAACTGCTAGGAACATTTGGGAATCATAATGCTGGTTTGATGTTTTGGGTATTCCATAAATAACAAATGAACTCAACTACAAGACAGAGGATGTGAATGAATACGTTGCTGATAAAAAGATTCACAGCCTTTGCCATGAAGCTCAAAATTGAGCTCAGGTGCATCCTGTTTCCCCTGATCATCCTTGAGATGTTTCTGCAGCTTAATTGGAGTCCACCTGTGGTAAATTAAGTTGATTGGACCTGATTTGGAAAGGCACACACATGTCTATATAAGGTCCCACAGTTGACAGTTCATGTCAGAGCACAAACCAAGCATGAAGTCAAAGGAATTGTCTGTAGACCTCGAGGACGGATTGTCTCGAGGCACAAATCTGGGGAAGGTTACAGAAAAATTTCTGCTGCTTTGAAGGTCCCAATGAGCACAGTACCCTCCATCATCCGTAAGTGGAAGAAGTTCAAAACCACCACGACTCTTCCTAGAGCTGGCCGACCATCGAAACTGAGCGATCGGGGGAGAAGGGCCTTAGTCAGGGAGGTGACCAAGAACCCGATGGTCATTCTGTCAGAGCTCCAGAGGTCCTCTGTAGAGACAGGAGAACCTTCCAGAAGGACAGCCATCTCTGCAGCAATCCACCAATCAGGCCTGTATGGTAGAGTGGCCAGACGGAAGCCACTCCTTAGTAAAAGGCACATGGCACCCCGCCTGGAATTTGCCAAAAGGTACATGAAGGACTCTCAGACCATGAGAAACAAAATTCTCTGGTCTGATGAGACAAAGATTGAACTTTTTGGTATGAATGCCAGGCGTCACGTTTGGAGGAAACCAGGCCCGCTCATCACCAGGCCAAAACCATCCCTACAGTGAAGCATGGTGGTGGCAGCATAATGCTGTGGGGATGTTTTTCAGCGGCAGGAACTGGCAGACTAGTCAAGATAAAGGGAAAGATGACTGCAGCAATGTACAGAGACATCCTGGATGAAAACCTGCTCCAGAGTGCTCTTGAACTCAGACTGGGGCAACGGTTCATCTTTCATCAGGACAACGACCCTAAGCACACAGCCAAGATATCAAAGGAGTGGCTTCAGGACAACTCTGTGAATGTCCTTGAGTGGCCCAGCCAGAGCCCAGACTTGAATCCGATTGAACATCTCTGGAGAGATCTTAAAATGGCTGTGCACCGACGCTTCCCATCCAACCTGATGGAGCTTGACAGGTGCTGCAAAGAGGAATGGGCAAAACTGGCCAAGGATAGGTGTGCCAAGCTTGTGGCATCATATTCAAAAAGACTTGAGGCTGTAATTGCTGCCAAAGGTGCATCGACAAAGTATTGAGCAAAGGCTGTGAAGACTTATGTACATGTGATTTCTCAGTTTTTATTTTTAATAAATTTGCAAAAACCTCAAGTAAACTTTTTTCACATTGTCATTATGGGGTGTTGTGTGTAGAATTCTGAGGAAAAAATTAATTTAATCCATTTTGGAATAAGGCTGTAACATAATAAAATGTGGAAAAAGTGTTGCACTGTGAATACTTTCCGGATGCACTGTATATATATATATATATAAACTGCTCCAAAAAATTAAAGGAACACTTTGAAAACACATCAGATCTCAATGGGAAAACAGAAATCCTCCTGGATATCTATACTGATATAGACTAGGTAATGTGTTAGGAACGAAAGGATGCCACATCGTTTGATGGAAATGAAAATGATCAACCTACAGAGCCCTGAATTCAAAGGCGCCCCAAAAATCAGAGTGAAAAAATTATGTGGCAGGCTAGTCCATTTTGCCAAAATTTAATTGCAGCAACTCAAAATTTATGCAGCACTTTGTATGGCCCCTGTGTTCTTGTATACATGCCTGACAACATCGGTGCATGCTTCTAATGAGATGACAGATGGTGTTGTGGGGATCTCCTCCCAGATCTGGACCAGGGCATCACTGAGCTCCTGGACAGTCTGAGGTGCAACCTGGTGGCATTGGATGGACCAAAACATAATGTCCCAGAGGTGTTCTATTGGATTTAGGTCAGGAAAGTGTGGTGGCCAGTCAATGGTATCAATTCCTTCATCCTCCAGGAACTGCCTGCATACTCTCACCACATGAGGCCAGGAATTGTCGTGCACCAGGAGCCACTGTACCAGCATAGGGTCTGACAATGGGTCCAAGGATTTCATCCTGATACCTAATGGCAGCCAAGGTGCCTTTGTCAAGCCTGTAGCGGTCTGTGTGACCCTCCATGGATATGCCTCCCCAGACAATCATTAACCCACCACCAAACTGCTCATGCTGAATGATGTTACAGGCAGCATAATGTTCTCCATGGTTTCTCCAGACCCTTTCACTTCTGTCACGTGCTCAGGGTGAACCTGCTCTCATCTGTAAATAAGCACAGGGCACCAGTGGTGCATCTGCCAATTCTGGTATTCTATGGTGAATGCCAATCGAGCTGCATGCTGCTGGGCAGTGAGCTCAGGGCCCATTAGAGGACATGGGGCCCTTGGGTCACCCTCATGAAGCCTTTCTGGTTGTTTGGTCAGAGACATTCACACCAGTGGCCTGCTGGAGGTCATTTTGTAGGGCTCTGGCAGTGCTCATCCTGTTCCTCCTTGCCCAAAGGAGCAGATACTAGTCCTGCTGATGGGTTATGGACCTTCAATGGCCTCTCCAGCTCTCCTAGAGTAACTGCATGTCTCCTAGAATCTCCTCCATGCCCTTGAGACTGTGCAGGGAGACACAGCAAACCTTCTGGCAATGACACGTATTGATGTGCCATCCTGGAGAAGTTGGACTACCTGTGCAACCTCTGTAGGGTCCAGGTATCGCCTCATGCTACCAGTAGTGACACTGACTGTAGCCAAATGCAAAACTAGTGAAGAAACAGTCAGAAAAGATGAGGAGGGAAAAATGTCAGTGGCCTCCACCTGTTAAACCATTCCTGTTTTGGGGTCATCTCATTGTTGCCCCTCTAATGCATCTGTTGTTAATTTCATTAACACCACAGCAGCTGAAACTGATTAACAACCCCCTCTGCTACTTAACTGACCAGATTAATATCCCATAAGTTTCATTGACTTTATGCTATACTCTGATTAAAAGTGTTCCTTTAATTCTTTGAGGCAGTATATATATATTCCGTTTCACAACGGAAATGTGAGTGTGAACATCATCAGGGGAATACATATGTGCGCACAATTATTAGGCAACTATTAGTGTGCAGATTTATTATGCAACTAAAGGAAAAATGAAAATTTTCCCATCTCACTTGTTTATTTTCATCTGTTATAGTGAGAATAATAAACAAACACCTCAAAATTTACAAATAAACATCTCTGACATTTCAAAAAATCAATCAATCAATCAATGACCAATATAGCCACCCTTCTTTCCAACAACAGTCATAAGCCTTTCCATTCATGGAGTCTGTCAGTTTCTTGATCTGTTGACGATCAGCTTTTGTGGAGCAGTGACTACAGCCTCCCAGACACTCTTCAGAGAGGTGTATTGTTTTTCTCCCCCGTAAATCTAGCGTTTAAGAAGTGCCCACAAGTTCTCGATAGGGTTTAGGTCAGATGAGGAAGGGGCCATGTCATTATTCCTTCATCTTTAAGGCCTTTACTGGCTGGCCACGCAGTGGAGAACTTCGATGCAAGTGATGGAGCATTGGCCTGCATAAAAATCATGGTCTTTTCCTGTATCACTGTTTGAAGAAAGTGTCTTGAAAAACTGGCAGTAGGTTTGGGAGTTGATTTTGAGTTCATCTTCAATGCAAAAAGGTCCAACTAGCTCATCTTTAAAAATACCAGCTCATACCAGTACCCCACCTCCACGTTGGAGTGGAGCTCTGTGCCCATTACTAATCCACAGGTCCATCCATCTGGTCCATCAAGAGTCACTCTCATCTCATCGGTCCATAAAACCTTTGAAAAAATCTGTCTTCAGATATTTCTTGGCCCAGTTTTGGCGTTTCAACTTATGTTTCTTGTTCAGTGGTGGTTGGGTTTCAGCCCTCCTTACCTTGGCCATGTCTTTGAGCACTGAACACCTTGTACTTCTGGGCACTCCAGGTAGGTTGCAGCTCTGGAATATGAAAGTACTGGAGGATAATGGGTTCCTGGTAGCTTCACGTTTGATTCTTCTCAAATCTTTGGCAGCTAATTTGCGTCTTTTGTTCTCAACACGTTTCTTGCGACCCTGTTGACTATTTGCAACAAAATGTTTGATGGTTCTGTGATCACACACCAATATCTTAGCAATTCCAAAAGTGCTGCATCCCTCTGAAAGACTTTTACAATTTTTGACTTTTCAGAGTCAGTTAAATCTCTTTTTGGCCCATTTTGCCTGAGGAAAACTAGCTGCCTAATAATTCTGCACACCTTGATATAGGGTGTTGATCTCCTTAGGCCACACCCTCCCTCATTACACAAATACACATCACCTGACGTGCTTAAATCCAATAAGCATTCAAGTTAATACAGCTTGGAGTTGGAATATACGCATTTAAAATGATGATATGGTCAAAATACTCACTTGCCTAATAATTGTGCACACAGTGTGTATATATATATATATATATATATAGATATAGATATAGATATATATATATATATAGTGTATATGTATATATTTATTTATTTGTTATTTAATAAACTTCTGTAAAAAGCCTAATTACCCTCTGCGGACAAATAAACGTCTATCTACTTATTTGTCTATCTAATTTAAATGAATTTATTAATTCATATATTCAAATAACATGTTAAATTTATATAAAACAGACTCATCAGTTAATCTAACCGGCACTGTGTGTCGCTGAAGCGTGGAAGAAAAATTGGAATACTTGGGGAAATGCTCATGCTGGCAAGGGGGAAAAAACAAATCCTTTAGGCCTGGATCCAAACCAGTCTCTTGCAGCAATGAGCACACAGTACTAAATACTGCACTAATGGGCTACTTTTAATATAAAAATTGTAAAATGTGATTTGAAGATTTAACACAGATGACAAAACCGGATACATCCATCATGCTAAACATTTTTAGTAGAAATTGGAGCACAAAAAATTCCGGAGGAGGCGTACATTTCATATAGTCTATTGGTAAGACAGAAACGATATTCATCTCCACTTGTATTTCTTTTCTTCTTCTGAAACAGAATAATAATAATTCTTTTAAAAGAATGTATGGAGTCAGCGAATCTCATTAATTCCAGGAAGGTCACTGATGTAAAGCTTTGTAGATTAATAATAGAATTTTATATTCAATCCTGTAAGAAACAGGGAGCCAATGCAGGAGAAGCACGATGGGTGTTATGTGCTCGTTGTTGCTGGTTTGAGTAGGGACTCTTGCAGCGGAGATTTGAATCAACTGGATTAGAAGGGGCACCTGCCAGTAGGGAGTTACAAATGCAGGATGCGATAAAATCATGCACGAGTTTCATAGCATTAGAAAAGTAGAGGAATGAGTGAACACAGTATAAGCTATGGAAGTGGATCATCGTCAAGAGTGATTGAAAAGGAGCTCATTTTCTTACGTTGCACTTTAGTGCCAATTTGCAGGAGTCCAGTTTTGTTGCTGTTTAAGAGTTCTGCCCAATCCAGGTTTTAATTTCACTGAGGCAAGTCGTGAGCTGAGAAATCTCTGATGAAGGTTCACTTTTACCACTGAAATAGAGTTGAGTATCATCTGCATAAAAATGATAAGCCAGTCCAAAGCTACAAATAATATGGCCAAGGATTTAGCATATAGATACAAAAGAGCAGAGAGCCGAGGACTGAGCCCTGAGGCACCCCTTGTGTGACTGTCACTGAGGTGGATCTACTGTTACCAAGGCTAGAAAACTCTTCAATATCAGTCAGATAGGACTTAAACCACTGGAGGGCAGTGCCACAGATACCCAGCATGTTCTCCATTCTGGGCAGTATAATGTCAAGTCTGACAGTTTGAATGCTGCTCTAAGATCTCATAGAATTAATATGCTGGTTTGTCCAGAGTCTGCTGCCATAAGAAAATCATCGGATACCTGAAGCAGAGCAGTTTTAGCTGTGCTGCCCCTGAAACCACATTGAAAGGGTTTCATCAAATTATTAGAAGTTAAGTAACTGGTGAGTTGCGAGGCTACACAACACGCTCAAGAACTTTTGACAGGAAAGGTAAGTGAGAGATGGGCCAAAAATTATTAAGATTATCAGCATCAAGTCCAGACTTTTTCAACATTTAGGTTACAGAAGTGATTTTAAAAGTGGCTGGCACAGAGTTTATGTCAAGCTCTGAATATCTTATTGTCAAGTCAGGATTTCAGAAGTGTGGTGGGGATGGGGCCCAGTACACAAGTAGTTGGCCTCAAAGCAGGTCTTTAATAAATGCAGATGTGACTGGTGTACATTTAGAAAAAAGGCGGATGGAGTGTGAAGACAGGGACAGATATAAATGGATGATGGGTTTATGTTAGTTAAATTATTTATACTGTTTAATTTTATTATGGAAAAAGAGAAGGAATTTTTCAAAGACTTCAGTAGAGGAAGCTATTGGGCCAGATGCAAGCTGAAGTAGTTTATTATCTACAGAGAATAAAACCCTTAGGTTATTATGACCATTTTCTATTATTCTGCCATAATGTATGTTCTTGGCTGCACTTAGTGCATCCCTGTAAGCTCTTTGCTGGTCAGAAAAAGCCTGGATATGCACAGTGAGGCCAGCCTTATGTGACATCCTCTCAAGGCATCAGCCAGCTGCTTTCATAGACCGTAACCCTGAATTATACCATGGAGCTGAGTGCTTAAGGGAAACCACCTTATGCTTTAAAGGAGCCGTTTTATTTAGTGCCGAATGAAGGGCTGAGTTATAGTGGTCAATAAAACTATCTAGTGTTAATGGAATAGGTGAAGACAGAAAAAGATCTGAAATAGAACTAGCAAGGACAGATATTTTTAAGGTTTCTGAAAGAGATTTGGCGTTTACAGATAAGAGGAGGCAGAGGTAATAAGGCAATGAAAAGTACTGCTTTATGGTCAGAGAGTCCCAAATCACTGCTATAAATGTTGCCGACAGCTTACCCAGATGTACAGATCAAGTCCAATATATGACCACCAGAGTGGGTAGTTAAATCAACACGTTACACCAAGTCAAAATACAATACAATACAATTTATTTTTGTATAGCCCAAAATCACACAAGAAGTGCCACAATTGGCTTTAACAGGCCCTGCCTCTTGACAGCCCCAGCCTTGACTCTCTAAGAGAGACAAGAAAAAACTCCCAAAAAACCCTTGTTGGGAAAAATGGAAGAATGCTTGGGAAAGGCAGTTCAAAGAGACCCCTTTCCAGGTAGGTTGGAGTGCAGTGGGCGTCAAAGAAGAGGTCAATATAATACAATGCACAAAACAGAACAAATCCTCAATACAGCATAAAAATGTAAATTTTAGAAGTATGGAGTAGAATTTAACAGTAGATGATATCCCATAATATGATTTGGATATGTTTAGAGTCCTGGAGACCTCATCCATCAAGCTGCCTCCCCCATCTGGCCATTCTACAGCTGAAACAGCGTTGGGTCAGCCAATCCGATGAAAGGACCCCTCTTTCCCATGATTCCTGCGATCCTCCATCAGGAATGACTTTACCTTAGGCAGGCAAACAACTTGGCAGGTGGGCCATGGCACCAAGTGCCAAAACAGTCCATAAGGATAGGAATTCATTTCTCAGCTTACATGTAGTAATGTCAATATGGATGTTGAAATCTCCAAGAAGAATTACTGTTTGGGAAAGGGAACTTAAGTTGGTTAATAATTCAGTCAGATCAGGTAAGAAAGACCCATTGTATTTTGGGGGAAGATAGAGAACAACAAGTAAGATAAGACCAGATTTCATTATTAGTTTAAGAGAGAAACTTGAAAGACAATGGACAGTCAAATGGGATTCTTTTGGTGTTTAACTCAGATCTAACAATTACTATTGTCTTGTGATGAGCTCGAGCCTCTGTGAAGTAAATGTATCCGAGATGGTGTTGCCTCTGTAAGAGATGCAAATTTAGTTTTTGGCAAGTTTCTGTTAAACATAGCATATCAAGGTTTGAGTCTGTAATGAATTCTGATTGCACTCTTACCTCCATTAAGAGATCTGGTGTTAAACAATCTTAGCTAATGATGGTCCATTATGCACAAATCCATCATCATCATTATTATTATTATTATTATTATTATTATAGTGCAGGAAAAAGGCATGCATTAGGTAATGTAATTTGTGTTTTCTAAAATATATTTTAATACATTCTTGTTTATCAGGTCATGGAGTGGCTATGTGTTGCATGTTGGTCAGAGTCCTGCAAGTAAGAAATTCAAAGTTGTCTGTAAATTGTAGGAGGAGAATGGGCCTCCCAGCCAGGACAGAGGATGTTGCATTATCTGGATGGGAGGCCAGTCGATGACACAAACAAATTGACCAGCAGAGGATCTTCATACTTCTTCTTGGCCTTGAAGTGCTTCCAGGGAGACATGGGATAGTACCAAACCAAACCTCAAACCTAATTATGTCATATCATCTACTTTAAACCTTCTTCTAAAATTTTTATTATTATGCTGTCTTAAGAATTGTTCTGTTCTGTGTATTGTATTGTATTATTACCTTTGACACCCACTGACCCCCAACCTACCGGGAAAAGGGTCTCTCTTTGAATCCCTTTCCCGGGTTTCCTTTTTCCTAAAAAGGTTTTTATTGGGAGTTTTTCCTTGTCTTCTCAGAGAGTCAAGGCTGGGGGCTGTCAAACAGGGCCTGTAAAGCCATTTTTGACACTTCCTGGGGATTTTGGGCTATCAAAAATAAACTGTATTGTTGTTTGTACCAGAAGCATCAATGAGTCAGTGTTGGGAGGCAGCGGACAATTTTCAACAGGGGGGCGAAGGAGGAAAAATTTGGGTGATTTTGTGATTGTTTATAGTTTTGTCTAATAACTGGGCAAAGACTGTAAAAGAGTGCTTTTCTGGAATAAATACCCTTTTTATTCTAAAATCGGTTGGATGTTACTGTTTCTTGGGTTTAGGTTAACTTCTCCTTGTGGTCACACATATAACATATTAATAGCACTACTATGCTACAGCTACTACCTACTAGTCAAACATCAAGACAAGAATCGCTTAGAATGTACTTTTTGCCCAAGTGAGGGAAAAATAAGTTATTTTGAAATAATTATTGAAACAGGTATTTATTGACATTCTTTATTCAGTTTATAAATTAGGAGGTTAGGTCTCTTTCCTCTGATTTACAAAAGGCTTATCATTGTAAGCATTGTAGCTATAATTTGATCTGGGCCCACAGAGGAAATGTCTCCCCGGTATGGGCAATTTCAAAAACATGACAATTTTAATGATGAAATATCGAAAGAGACTATACCCTGCAGAGCTGCTCAGTGGGCCCTTTTCATTTGAGCCACTATCCATTGTTTGGGAAAAAACCCTGGAGTACAGCCAGAAGTTTACATATGAATACAGAAGAAAGATGGTTTACTGGAGAAATCAGCCGTGTTTGGGACTGGAAATTCTAGACATTGAAAGGCTGCTTCAGTTTTTCTGGCAAGATAAGCTTTACTGACAGCAGATTATAATATAGCTGGGAAGTTCATGGTAGGAAATGAAAAATACCCAAACATCTGAAATATAAAAAAACCCTTAAAAACACATTCAAGTAATCACAAGAAGATCTAAGTAGGTTTTAAATTATTTAAAAGGTTTAATGTAAGATCTCTCTATTATAAAAAACTTGGGACGATTAGACCTGTTTAGAGAGACAAGGCGTGATTTTCTCAGATGACATTTTTACGTCCCGAGACGAGACTTTGTGCCAAGAGATTTAACCCGAGGCGGGAAAAAAAAGACAAAAGAGAAGACAAAGTAGACGGAAGTAAATTCAAAAACATTGGCACAATACACATGTAGAGGAAAAAGTAGGAAAATTTGAAAGTCTCAAAAAAATGATAGTAAAGATTGCATTAAGCGCAAAAAAACGGAAATTATAACTTGGTGAAATAATAGAACAGCGAAAGAGATTGAATAGTGTTTGAGGATGTCTGGAGGAGAAGCAGGCAGTGAGACAAAAGGACAGCTGCTGTACGGCCTTGAAATGTTGAGATGCAGATCACGATCATGCCACAGCTGACTGAGCAAAGAGGTAAAAAAAAAAAAACTGTATTTGTTTCCTCTTGAATCACTATTTAAGAGGGGTTTTGCAGGACGACCATGTCTCCTTGGGGTGTGTTGGGGTGTGAGGGGTTGGTGAGAGGAAATGAGCAGGGGCAAGCCCTGTACTTACAATATAAATTTTGACAAAATAAAAAAAAAAATACCAACAAGGAAAATAAACATGACTAGTAAATCAATAAACCAAGAAATGAGGAAAATAACTAGAAAGTTAACTATCAACCAAAGATGTACAAATGTAAAAACTACTACGGTATACTGTATGACGAACACAAACAGGGCAATTAAAGAAGAGAACAATACTATAATTAAGCAGTCAAACTAAAAACTGAAAATGCTTTATAAAAGCTAAATAGCTGTCAAACTGACTAAATCACTTACCATAAGAAGAAACTTAAAGTAATTAAAAATTCAAAACAAACAGAGGAGCAGAACAAATGTTAAAGGCGTTAAATATATTGTTGACACTCTGAGGGAGGCGAGTGCCATAGCCTAAACAGGCCACAGGCTAAAGATCTGAGGGTACATGATATCAGGTGCTACCATAAGTAGTAGCACAGCACTAACTGACACAGACCCCCACCCTCCCCTCAGGAGGCCTTGTGACCTCATTACTACAGAATGTCAAGACAGGAAGGTGGTTGGTTGCTTTCTGCAGCTTGAAATATGGCATTCTGGAACCTTTTTGTCCTCTGATGGTGCTGTCACAACAGAGGTATTTAAAAAGTGATTCATGATAATTACTTATATAGTATTGGTATTATATATTTTAACCAGCTGTGATGGATTAATGACAGTAATATGTTGTACTGGTTAAGACAGTGGATCTAGAGCTTCAAAGCCTGAGGTTTTGGGTTCAGATTTTGATACTGACACTGTGTGACCCTGACTAAGTTACATCACCGCTTCTGCTCAATTGGTGGAAACAAAATGTCTCAAATGTTGTAAGTCACCTTTGATAAAGGCATCAAATAGTAATAATAATATAATAAGGCCTGGATCTGCTTACTCTTAGACATGCTGACACAAATATCCATGAGTAAAATTTTTCTGCATTAGCTAAATTTCTGCTTTTCCTAGGGATGTGGTTTCCTTTTATGGTCATTGCAAATCAGAACTTTACAGTAAACATATTCTTTTGAAGTGAAATGGTCATCATTTGGAATTATGTGAAACACGAATATAGTATTGTCATTATTAGATATTTAAGATTTTCATTTGTTTGTTGTTCACTCAAGTACAATATTTCTTTTGTGTTTTTCATCAGTTGTTTGTAGTCCCTTCAGATCTTAATGTATTGTGCAAAGCAGTGCATGAGTAGATCTACATAAGTGCCAGTAAAATATGTTGAGCATTTGCCTTTTAGAAATTCAAGCACCCTATCTAAGAATAGCATTTCTCCCTTGAAGTCTGCAAGACTGTAATCGAGGAGAGGTGTGAGTGGCCTGGGGGTTTAGGGTTTGTTCTCCTTAAAGGAAAATTTCTCAAATCTTTTTAAATGCTACTTCCCATGCACATGATAGAAACCTTTGTAATCTTATATTTTCATGTCAAATGAAGCTAATAAAGTTTATGCTTGAATGTAAGGGTGGTGAGCCAACGCTAGGAACAACAAACAATATCACAACATTCATGTTCAAATCTCATGTTACTCGTATCACATAATCCATGTAAAGTCATGCAGTCGAATAATCAAAATAGTTATAACAAGCGATTGTCTCTAAAATACGCTAAACCAATTCCTTTGTTAAAATGAAAGCACCCCACATGAGAAATTGCCTCTATCCTGAAACAGTGGCCAAAAATTGTCTAAATTCAAAAGTGCAACCCTTTGTTTTAGGGTTCCTGGCTGTGGCTACTTTTTCTTCCCATAAATACACTGTCACATTCCAATAGAAAACCTAAGTATAACCATTTCAAAATATTTGAGTTTGCTTGGTTAGCCATTAGCTCAAAATGTATTTATAAGATTTATATCACCACATTCTGTGTTACCATACTTTCAAAAATATGCTTTGTCTCTCTTTGAAATTGATCAAATTAAAATTGTTTTTATAATATGGAATTTTGAAAAGCTACTTCTTCTTTATGCTCCCATTAGGGGCTGCCACAGTGGATCATCTTTGTTGTCCACATATTGATTTGGCAAAATTTTACACTGGATGCCCTTCCTGACATTTATCTGGGTTTGGGACAGCGTTAAAACACACTGGTTTGTGCATTCCTGTGGCTGGATTCATAGTTAATATGTAACAAAATTTATAAATACAAGGAAAAAAGCATTGTGTTAAGTCAACAATGAAAAAAAGGTGTATAAAGTACAGTGAGAGCATGCGTATTAATTAAATATCTCTTATATATTTCTCTTCTGGTTCGTCTGCTTCTACTTAAAATCGGTCCGTCAACATGGAGCCGACACGGCATTCTCGATTCCTATGGTCCTCTTCAAACCCTTCCCCACGCTGCCCTGACTCCCATACACCCACACTGCTTTTCTCAATTCCTATTCCTCCTTCGGACTACTGCGTTCCTTCCTCTTCAAAAACTTACACGCTTACACACACGTGTATCTACTGTATGCATCGCGTTTTGCCTGGACGACAGCAAACAGTTCGTGATTAAGTCAAGAAGGTGAAAAAAAGCCTGACAGCTAGCTTTTGCCATTTTCACTGCTATTGCTGGCACTAGTGAACCAAGAGATGCGTGGAAGAAGCTAGCAATAGTGGGACCGTAAACAATTGTATCACAGATGTGGCTCTCCTCCATTGTTGTTTTGCTGCACCGCCAGTGCGCTGATGACAACAGCACCCAGTCGATGCGTATGGGCAAAAAACCGACCACATGGCCACGAATCAGATATGTATCTCATCTAGGATCACCTATGAAAGTGACTCGGATCTGACTTGAAAGCACAGCCCTAAAAGCATCAGATTTGTGTCACATTGGCGAAAAATTGGTTGAGTCACTTCAGCCTGGTGATTGAAGGTTTTCTGAGCCTTGGTCTCTCACTAAAGTCTTCTCACTGTTTCTGTCAACGTTTGGACACATCTGTGCGCACCTTCTTTTATCATGATATCCGAGCTCAAACTGCACAGATGAGTGCCATGTTGCCTTTCAATACACCATGTCCATGGCAACCAACCTGAAAGAAAATAAAAATAAAAACAACAATGAATAAAACACCGAAATAAAACCACACCACTAATTAATCTAAGTTTCTTATCAAGTTCACTCATTCTTTCAAGTGTCTAGAGATACTTTAAAACAGTAATCTCTTCATTGCTAGGACTAAAGCACAATTTCTCA
>NW_024377479.1:0-12070 GCF_016835505.1 Polypterus senegalus
AATCAATATACATGACAGCGTCAGGGCTCTTCTGAACCCCATCTGTTGGGTGGGGTCCAGTTTTATACCCCTAGAATGCATGATTTAATATCATTATAAAATGTAATAGTAAACACATTTATTATACACAAACCTTGAGCCCCTATAATGTCCCTTGTAAAACTTGATTTCTTGGCTCCTTTTGTTATGGCGTTCAGATGTAAGCTAAGGGACAACGTGATAAGGCAGACTCATGTGTGGAATGCTCAGACCTTGAGTCCTTTGCACAAATATTTTTCTGTTTGCTAAAACAAAGCATGCTTTTACATGGTTTCGTAAAGCTTACTTCTCAGACATGAATTAGTACAAGGGAACGAAGAGATCATTCGTCTTCCACATTTAAATAGTCTAACAGTTATTTCTGTTTCACATCTTATTTTTCTATCGATTGATTGATACTGTGCTGTTTGTTACCCGCTGCTCTATTCCACATAAGTAACACTTCAGACAGCCTGGGTATTTGTTTAATTAACTTGGATTTCTTCACTCTGCTACAGCATCACCATATATTATTTAGTAGTTACTTATTTATTCAGTGAAGCAGGGTTTTGTGAATGCTCCTGTTATTCTGTGATGTATATCACACTTACTACAATAGATCTGCTTTGTACATTTCTGCTTCTGTTTACTGTAATGCTGGCTCTCTATTCTAGGATCTTTACTGTTGCAACTGGACATGCAAAATCAATCAGGTGCATAGAAAATAAAAGTGATATTTTGAAGAAAACCTTCTTTTTATTCCTTATCCCATTGTACTTCCTTCATTTAATCCAAAATTTCAACGTCAAATCCTCTGTGACGGTACAGAGCGCTTTTGAACAACTAAGTTTGTTTAATTTTGCCTTTAATCCTCTCATCTACAGTTACCCTTGGTTTAGGAAGGGATTCAAATTAATAGTGACATGTCAAATAATCAAGACTGATTCTTCATTAACAAATCTGTTTTCAGAAAACAAGTAAAGATTTTATCATAGATAGATAGATACTTTATTAATCCCAAGGGGAAATTCACATACTCCAGCAGCAGCATACTGATAAAAAACAATATTAAATTAAAGAGTGATAAAAATGTAGGTAAAAATGCAGTCCTCTTTCTTCACAAAAAATTGCATTTTAGAGGATTGCAAGACTACTAAAATGACACTTTAATGTGAATTTCAACAAGTAGAGACTTAGAGACTGTGGACAAACCCCAGTGCCTCTTGCACCGAATTCCCCAAGTCCAGGGCCCACAGTCTCTGTGCCTTTCTTCTGGCCGCCTCCTGTCCTTTCTCCAGCTCCGTCTTACTGCCTCCCGACTTCCACCAATGAATGGAGGGAGACGGCCCCTTTTATGGGAACCCGGATGGGTTCCAGCTGCTTCCCGGCACTTAACGTTGGCCACACCCCTGTGTGGCGGAAGTGCCGGCTGCGCACCCGGAAGCCGTCTGTGTGTCCCCTTTCGTCTTCCCCTGGCACTTCCTGGTGTGGCAGAAGTGCCGGGCTCCGGAATCAATAGGTACTGGGGCGCCGCCTGGCGGTGGCCACGGGTCCCTACAGGGCTGGGCTTCCAAGCCCCCTACCCGAGGCCTCCTATCTAACCAAGACGGACGCCCCCTCTCGGTCTGGAGGAGGCACACGCCCTCTTCTGGTCCTCGAAGGCGTCCCGGCCGGGCTCCATCCCCGGCCAAAGACCACACACGGATAAACCGGCATCGGAGCGCCGCCTGGCGGTGACCACGGGTCCCTACAGGGCTGGGCTTCCAAGCCTTGTACCCGTGGCCCCCAACCTAACCAGGACGGACGCCCCCTCGCGGTCTGGAGGAGGCACAAGCCCTCCTCTCCTCCTCCACAAGACTCTGTATAGGTAATGTTGAATTATGTTGTGGATTTATTTCTTTTATTTTATTATTTGTTAATTTATACTTTTATAAATGTATTTATTTAGCTTTTTCACTGATAGTTGTGACTGTTTTGATTCTTGTAAAGCACTTTAAGCTGTACTTTTGTTTTAAATGTGCTATATTAATAAACAGTATTTTTGTTCTTGTAAATTGTATTTCATCGTGTAGTACAAACGGTGGTAATTCATTGCCCTGAATTATTTTTTAACTCTGATTTAGATATTTGGCAACAGAATCTATACTTATGTAGTGCACTACACACAATATTTCTGCTGTTGATGTATTTTATCGATCAATAACTGTTATTTTAGCAACATTTAAACATTTAATTTAATGCCCTGAGTAGCTGATATGCATGGAAGTCAGCAGGCAGTAAAAACAAAGGTAATTTTAAATATAACTTACAATGTTTCTTTTTTTCATTACTTGTGTATTTGAAGACTTTTTCAGTTATTCAGTATTGTATGATTTGCAAAGTAATATATTATAGTCATTAAGAAATGGAGTAGACTCAGTGCAACAGTTAATTTAAAGAAACAACAAACAGAGCCGTAAGATCAACAAAATATTTTGAAATGAACAAATTCTTCACCAATTCCAAACAGCACAGTCATTTTTAAGATATGGTGGTTGATACTAAGCACTGAAATTTAAACTTATGAATTCACCCCAATTAAATATGCCCTAAAACCAGACTTTTCTAAATTTGACCACCTCATTTTTTCATAAGACATTATTGTTGGAAAATGATCATTCAACTTTGAGATGGCTAAATCTTTGAAG
Organism: Polypterus senegalus; assembly: GCF_016835505.1. Lineage (NCBI taxonomy): Eukaryota > Metazoa > Chordata > Cladistia > Polypteriformes > Polypteridae > Polypterus > Polypterus senegalus. The sequence continues at coordinate 2,706 of NW_024377479.1, forward strand.
TATTTTAATTCCAATATTCAAATAAATTGCCCCTTGTCTGCTTAATTTTTAACTGATGTTTCTGATGCCAGAATAATTGGTTTAATTCTTCTGTTTTTACCTCTGATATTTGTGTTTAATATTTTGGTTGCCTTAGCTGTGATACTGTAGAAAAAAGTAATCCACAATAAATTAACAAAAAAGGTCTTTTATTACAATCATAAGATGATTCAAACTCACTAATAATTAATTAGGTGGTTTGCCTGCGGTGGGCTGGCGCCCTGCCCGGGGTTTGTTTCCTGCCTTGCGTCCTGTTTTGGCTAGGATTGGCTCCAGCAGACCCCCATGACCCTGTAGTTAGGATATAGCGGGTTGGATAATGGATGGATGGATGGATAGATGGCTTGTACATGGGATCATACAGAAGCTGTAATCCACTCCCTTACACGTCTTTATTCCAGGATGTGAGGAAAACAGGACTCCACATTGACTGCTTTCAGTTCTTTATATAATGGGTGTTGTGTTATAACAGGGGAACAGCTTTTTCCTTTTCTCACAGCAGCATACATTGGCACAAATACTGCCAGCTTTCCCATTTTTTCTTTATTTTCCAAAAATGTTCCATTTATGATTGGTGACAATCATATTAAATAATGTGCAATCTATGCAAAAAGCCTTAAATCTGTTTGATTTTTTGACTATTCAATCTATGTAAAAAGATTTAAATTTGTTTCTGATGAAGTCTGAAGAAAAAGTTCTGGTTTTATTGTGGCATTTAAACATTTATAAAAAAAGGTATGAAGAAAACATGTAAACATAAGTATTGATACATTAATAGCTCCATAATATTGTGAGAAGATTTTGGAAAGTACTGTACTTGCAGTACTGGAAAGTGACAGCAGCATGTGCCCCATTAGAGAACAGCAATATGTCCAATGCCATGTGATTTTGGAGAACTACAGTCTTCATGGCCACTTGTTCAGCGTAAGTTTTAGGAAAGAAATATGCAGTTGGCCACTTCATTTAGTAGATAAGAAAGAAACGTTTTATGAACAATCATGTGAGGAACAACATGAGGAATGTAACAAGAGCCACACAATCTGGTGGGCAGCCAAGCATATGCATTTGATTACTAACAAATTATGTTCCACTGAGAGCTGTTGGAATGTTCATTTGAACAGGTTTGGCATTAATGCCCCAGCCATTGTAAAATCTGGCAGGATAACAAAGCACACTTGTATTACTCAGTAGAGAACAAGTGGCAGAGAGTGGCAGAAAGGCATGTAACACACCTGTAAGGGATATAATCATAGCACTGTGACCATCCCATAATCTTAGTGGCATATTTTACATTTAACAGTCCAATGTCTGGGCTGCCAAACAGTTTCTGAAATAAAACATTCTCCCTTTGTGCTCTGAGACGGATATCGGATATGTGGAATTCCCTGTGGAGTGACATAACTTTGCTTAGTGTTATTATGATTGTGATTTATAGGTGGAATATAAGTGAAATATATCTGACATAAGTCAGTGGGTGTAATGTTACAAAAAGTCATAAAATATGTTGCAACATTAAGTGAAGTTCCAACAAATAGAACAAGTTCAGGTGGGTATTGAAAAGGCATTGAGGCCGAACAGTGAAAAAATGGGGTCCTTAAATTGAGAAAGCATTGTAAAAAATAAAGGAGGGCCAATAATTTGTTACAGTTTGAGTCCTAAAATTTACCCACCTGTTAAATCCAATATTATCATTTAATTTGAAAGTTACTAGAAGAAATGGAATATCACTACTTACTGAGGGTCAAATGCCAGCACAGATCCAACAGAGCTAGTCAAGTATTGAAGAGACTTAATTGTGAATAAAGGCTAAATAAATATTAATACCAAACACATCACGGGTGTGTTCATGTTCATCTGAGTTGAGAATATGTGAAAGGTCTCTCCTGTAGCAGTTACTGTATATGAGAATAGAGCTTTATGTGAACTTGTAAGCTGAGATGTATTAAATAAATTCAAGAAATTGAGTGAGAGGCATTTACTGCTATCATTTTTTTCTGAGCCCAATTGAGCCTCCAAAATACCTTCGTAAACTGGGAAGCCAGTGAAGGTCAGGATGAAGACTAAAATTAGCACTTTACATTCTGTGTAGGTGCAATTCAACAGTGGGATGGGAAAACCCATGCTGGCAGCCCTTCACAGCAGCCTGGGCGGTCAGAAACAGTGGTGCAGTGCTCGTGATTTGTTGGTGCAGTTTAATATAGACAGTGTCTCCAGGGTGGACGGAGTGAGCCGATTCAGTCAAAGCATGTAGCAATGCAGATTCAAGCTGAGATTAAATAGAACTGAGAGAATATGTCATCATGACAATAAAGTAAGTGTGTATGCATTTAGTCAAAGAATGCATATCCATCTGTTAACAGGTCAATGGTGCAACTGAATGCTATTGCATAAGCCATCCACTTAAAGCTTCATGAAGATGAAGAATAGTGCCATTTGTACATTCAACTAATCCAGCTGATTCAGGATGGTAAGAACAATGAAGAAGCTGATGAACTCTTGATGCTTTCCAAGGTGTTTTAGCCAGATTTATTACTTCAGCAGTGAAGCACTTGGTTGCAGCAATGTGACTGGGAAGATGTAGTTCTTAATACCAAACATAAAGTGAAGAGTTTTCCAGGTCCCCCTCACCCAACCATTAGCTCTGTTATTTGTAGGATATGCAAACAATTTCAATAAATGCTTTTCTAATTTAGCACACGTTTACAAAACTGTGTGTGTCTGTGTGTGTTTAGAAACTTAACCAATATTGAAAGAAAGTAAAGACTGTCTGCTCCCTCTCAGGCAAATTCAAGTGAAGTAGAAATGTAACCAGTTAAGTATGAAAGAACAACTACCTGTTTTGAGTATATTTTTAATCAAGAGGGTTTCATGTCGGGTGTAAAGGTGTGACTGCCTTAAGCCTAAACCTATATATTGTTTCTCAAATATGAAGAAATTAACCTAAAACAGAATTATTTTTTAAAGAAGCAAAACATCAACTAATTCTTAGGGATTCTTACTGTACATTGTAGGAATTGATACCTAATAATCACTAAGACACCCCACCCAGGGGTATGCCAATAAATGTATGACTGAGTGTGATTTATTGTGTTCACCCAGAGGTAGGCCAATAAATACTGGGGAAATGAAAATATTTTAGCTTGGTTGTTTAATTATCGGTTTTCCCTTTGACAATACTAGTAATTGATCAGATAGTTCTGCCAGGCTGCTACTTTCTTTTCCTTTTCTTTCTCTGTTGTAGCAGGGTGTCTCTGGCCTTTAGACCTTTATAACACATGCTTGTTTTAAGAAACAGAATAATAAAATTTATTGATAGAAACAAGGTTTATAGGAATATGATAACTGCATATATATGTTAATATATAAGACAGAATGCAGACAGACTAGACAGACAAACGTCTAACATAGAGAGGCTGGCTGTTTACTTGCTATTTAGAGTCCTGATGTATCTTGGAATAGATAAATAGCTATATGATACCAAGTATTTAAAGATGATATCTGTATGTTGTGTGTGTGGAGTTGTTGCTTTCTTGCAGCTCTTGGTTCAAGTGAAGGATTCTTCTTGCGGTGGAGTGAACTCTTTACCGTATGATCCTTTGTTTGTAGTGTTCTGTGATGCTGCTTTCTCGGCTTGCTTTCTGCAGTTAGGCCCTTTGCTGCGTCTTCTGCAACTTCATAGGGAAAAGCACTACTCTTTCTGTCACACTAGTTTAGATGCTGACGTTCCTTACTTGAAGTAATGGTGGTTTCCGGCCCACCACTTGGCCTGGCAGAGAGACTGTCAATTTCTGATCCACAAAAAAAGAAGAAGGTTGTTGGTTCTCTGTTCCCCAAACAGAGAATAGCTCCTCAGCCTTTAATTTCAGAGAGATATTTCAAAAGGCCATTTTGCAGATTTTCCCATTCCTCTGAGAATCCCAGAGATGGTGTCCCTTGAGAATCCCCAGGGAGTTCAGTGAGAGTGTCCCAAGAGAAATATTCAGATGGGATAATGCAGAGAGTTTTAAGGTAAAGTATTATTCTCCTTATGTGTTTAAAGTCACTTCAGATTACAAAATCAGTGTGTTCTTATAGCAGCGTTTCTAAGCCTTTAAGTATTTGTGACCTGAGTTTTCACAACAGTTTTAATCGCTCCCCCCTAGATTTTTTTTGAAATGTAGATGCATATTTTATTATACCTACTTAACTTTTATCGACATTTAACTAACTCTATATTTATTGTTCTAGTATCAGAATGTAGTTTTAAGTTAATTTGTTTTGGTTTCAACAGATGTTTTTTCATATTTTTGATTCTTGTTTTCACATCTTTGCGCCCCCTAGGTGAGCCCGCCCCACAGGTTGAGAACCACTGTCTTATAGGCAAATTCTTCTATGAGCAAAGCAGAGAGCAGAAGCACAATAATAAATACATAAAATAAGCATAACAATCCAGACACACTTAAACTAGGCTGTAGATGTCAACCTCAAAAATTATTGTAGTGAATGAAAAAAAAAATACATCAAGTCCTGATCTGTACTACTGGCATCCTGACAGTTTCCTTCATTGAACTTTTTCTCACTTGTCACACTTTGTGGGTCTCCATGAAAATGCGAAACAGAGTTCTACTGTAATATTCATTGGCTGACCTATATGTATATATTGCTTTCACTACAAAAAGTAAAAAAATATCAGTGTACGCACTGACAACTGAAACAAGTTTGCTGAATACTCAAACCTTGCCAGTGGGGGCTCCTAAGCAGTGTGCTGAGTTGTTACTAAGTAGCAGGAAATTACAGTAAAATGAAGACTGGGTTCAAAGACTGGCTGCTAAAAGCCGTGGCTTGCGGCAGGTGGCTTTTGCATTCATACTACATAAAGGCTTTATATTGATCATAGACCACTGTACAATGTGTGCGATCACTGAAAGACCCTTGAAGCTGCCTTTCCTATATTAGAGACTCTGTGTTTGTAAAATGCTATCCTCAATTATTTCAAAGTCCAAAGATTGACATCTTTATTAACACTAAGCTGATTTTACCCTCTACTTGGCAGTTGTTTACTCCTTACTTACTTACTGTTAATTATGAACTCACTTAGGAATATGTGAACCAGTTAAATAGAGGAGCAAACTCTTCTGAATTGTAATGCCCTTCAGATCTCCACCAGAGCGGCTGACTGAATTACAATGACAAGCAAAGGTTTTCTTGTTTAGATCTTCTGCACAATGGGATTAAAAGAAGCTGAAAAGTACCTGTGTCCTGATCAAACAAACATAACCTGCTCAAAACAATTTGATTCATTTGCAGCCAATTTCATCCTGTATATAATTTATATTACTGCAATAATTTTGGCAACATTTGGAAACCTGGTGGTGATCATTATTATCGCTCACTTCAAGCAGCTACACACACCAACAAATGTGCTTACTCTCTCAATGGCTGTGGCAGACTTTCTTTTTGGAATATTCGTCATGCCTGTTAACTTGGTCAAAGTCATGGATACATGCTGGTACTTTGGAAATGTCATTTGTGTGGGTTCTACATTTTCCCATATTTCTTTAACAGCTGTTTCTGTTACACATCTTATTTTTCTTTCTCTTGACCGATACTGTGCCGTTTGTCACCCTCTGCTTTATTCTACAAAATAACTCTTCACACAAGTTGGATATTTGTTGCAGTAAGTTGGAATTTTTCAATCTGCTACAGCACTTTCCAAATTTATTTACTTGTTACCTATTTCTATAGTGAAGGAAATCTCTGTGTTGGTTTCTGTTTTTTTATAATTTATCTCATAATTATTATTTTAGCTCTGCTATTTGCTTTTTTTCTCCCATTTTCTCTGATGCTGCTTTTCTATTCCAGAATCTTAGTTGTTGCAATCAGACATGCAAAAGCAATCAGGCGCATAAAACACGAAGGTGATTCTGTTCAAAAAAACAAAAGATTTATAGGGGGACAAAATAAAGCCACAATCACAATAGGCATTGTAATCAGTATATATTTTTTATGCCTTTCTCCTTTATACTATTATCACTTATTTTCAATTATTACAGGCAAATCCTCTTTGATGGTACAAAACACTCTTGAACAGCTCAGTTTTTTTCATTTTTCCTTTAATCCTCTTATCTATGGACTATTTTATCCTTGGTTTAGAAAGGGGTTCAAATTAATAGTAACATTTAAAGTATTCCAGCCTGATTCTTCATTAATAAATCTATTTTCAGAAAACAAATAAGTTTTATAAGTGCTGTTATGTAACTGTGATAATCACAGTGTCACAAAAACTGGATTTTAGAGGATTGCAGAACTACTAGAATTGCCACATTAATGCCATGACTTCTCAGTTTTGTAAATCGTATCTAAGAAATACGCTAATTTTTCAACTATAAGAGACCTAAAAACTATGTATAGGTGATGTTTAATGTCATGATGTAATAATTTATTTTTATGTGACTTTATTTGTTTGCTAATATATATTTTTGTATATTTTGTAAACTTTTCAGTTTAGAATTGGAACTCTTCTGCTTCTTCTAAAGCATTTGAGCTACTTTTTGCAAGAAAATGTTCTATACACATAGATGTCTTTATTGTTTTCTATATATGACCTTTCATGGTGGTAACTCATTGTCCTTCTTTATCTTTTAAACCTGACTTTTATTTTTATTTGGCACAAGAAAATATAATTAATCTACACAATAGACATAATATTTCTGCTATGGTTCACAATTTTAATAGCAAAGTTTTTAATCAAATAAACTTTATTTCAATATCACTTCTGCAATGAATGTACTGAGCAGCTGCTATGCTGCTAGGTCAGCAGACAGGAAAAAAACAAAAAGAGTCATTTTAAGTATCATTTACAATTGTTATTTTTAAAACATATTTTCGCACAATTGCATTTATTCATTATAGATGTTTTGTAAAGCAATATATTATAATTAATAATAAATTACCTTTTAATAAACAATTCTTAAACAGTTTTCATTGAAAACATACCATCAAAAATATGAAAAAGTATGCTAAACACAAGAGGGCAGTGTTGTTTCAGTGCAACCACTAATCCAAAGAAATAACAAAAAGAGCCAAATCACCACCCAAATGCTTTATAAATGGCAAATTCTTAAAATATTCAGTGCAGCACAGTCATATTTAACACACAGCTGTATGCTCACTGAGCATGGGAATGAAATGTCTAAAATTACTAACTGCATTGATAACCTGAAATTAAATATTTCGTAAAATCAGACTTTTTCTAAATCTGATAATCTCACAGTTTCACAAGACATTAAATTTGTGAAATAATCATTTGACTCTGAGGTGTCAAAACCTTTGAAGTGTTTCATTTTGAATATTCCAGTTCTGATGCCAGAATACTCAGTTCAATATTCTGTTCATTTTGTCTCTGATTTTTAGGTTACCTAAGCTATAATACTATGGAAAAAGTAAGCCACAAAATAATGAAAAGAAGGAAGCCTAAATATAATTTCAATAGATGATTCAAATTTACTAAAAAATTCTGAACAATCCGATGACTTTACATGGGATTCTATGTGTGTCTGGAAATGCTGACTTCATGTAATCTGTTTTTCAGTTCTTTAAACAACGCACATTGTGTTATAGCAGGGAAGCAGTTTGTTCCTGTTTTTCTTATAGTAGCATACATTGGTAGAAATATTTCCAGCTTTCACATTTTTAAGACAATGATTTTCCTTTTTATCAATTTCCAAAATCCTCCCTTATGACTTCTGTGAATCTCATTAAACAATCTTTAGTCCAATCAATTTAAGGAGTTGATGATGATGGTGTAGAAAAGTCTGGTTCTGATTAAGTCTTTTTTTATAGTAATATTTACACATTTATCAAAAAAAGCATAAAGAAAACATGTAAACAGTCCAATAAACATAATTATTAATACAGTAATCGCCACACAAATACAGTTATATGTCCTAAAACTAGATGTGAACCAGTTTGCTCCTTGTGCTTTGTCTGTAATATTGTGTAAACCATCAGAAATGTACGTACAATGCTGGAATCAAAAATAACACGCGTTCACCCTTAGAGGACAGCAACATATCCAATGCCACGAGGTTTTGTAGAATCACAGTCCTCATGGCCACTTGTTCCACAATACGTTTTTGGAGAGAACAGACATTTCATATTGGTCCCTGCTTCTACTGCATAAGAAAGGTTAGTTAGTGATTGCATTGTCAAGGGCAAAAATGCCATACCAAACTATATTATTTATTTTCATAATGGGCCTCCTAGAGCATGAAGGATGTTGAAGGAATATCTTATGAACAGTCACATGGGGAACAACATCAGCAAAGTATCATCTGGTGGCCAGCCAAGAATATATAGTTTGAGCACACACCAAAAAGGTTTGGAATTTTCATTTGAAGAACAGTTTTTGGCTTAATGCCCAGCCAGGGTAAAATATGACAGTTTATCAAAGTACACTTGCATTAAACTGAACAACAACATGAGATTGGTAGAGAGGTAATATTGTAACTATACCTTAAACTTCATAGCTTCTTTTACACCAAACAGTCCAGTCTGGACTGCTGAATAGTTTCTGAAAAGACACATGTTTTCTGAACTTGTATGAATATGAGGGATTCCACCTGGAGTAACATGACATCGCTTTGTATTTTTAGGATTGGGCTTAATAAGTGGAATATACCTTTGATTAAAGTCAACAGATGTAATGTTTCAAAAATTTAGAGAATATGCTGAGGCATAAATATTAATACCATATATTAGTATATATATCGCAGGTTTGCTCATGTTAATCTGAGGTGAAAATCTGTCAAAGGTCTCTTCTGTTGCAGTTATATGAGAAAAGTGCTTTGTATTGATTTGTAAACTGAGGTGTATGAGTGAAATTCGGAGGCTGCAAAAATCCTTTGTAAACTGGGAATCTGATGAAGATCAGGATGACAGTTGATCATCAAATTCCAAAGCGCTATTTGCAGCAAATGTGCTGTGTTTGCGTTCGCCCTTGTTCATCAAATTATGTACTGATAATTTGGCCGGTTTAGGAAAAGCACCTGCGTCCTTGCTTAGCAGGTCAACACGACATCCCCAAAAGCTACCTTAGCCAACACTGGATGGGACCCTCCCTGGGTATATAAGGCTGATTATTTGCATTACAGACACTGTGGGACTTAGTTAGTGGGAAAGATAAGAGTGAGTAAGCAAGCAAGAAAGAAAGAAAGAAAGAAAGAAAGAAAGAAAGAGTTTTGAGTTTTAAAATACCTTTTATTAAACATTCAACAATCATTACAAAATCAACAAACCATCAATAAAAAGAACATCCTATATAACCTATGAATGCGTATTTTACTGTA